>NC_058091.1:28152500-28460000 GCF_020171115.1 Neogale vison
TTTATATAAAATTGCAATTTCTTCCTGTTTTTATTGTGAGGACTCCATTAATATTGAAAAAAGCATTTCTATTTTTGTTCTCTTCTAAACCTTGATTTATAAAATTATCTATTTCATAGTTTAAAGCATTACCTTGAGGTTGCTGTATTAAGGACTTCACAGGTTACCCTGAGAAATCAGCATTATTTTTGGAAAATAAAATGAAAGCTTTTATGGTTTCATGCTACTGTGTGTCAGCACTGTCTAGGATTGGAGTGTTCTTTCTTTCTTTCTTTCCATTTGAAATGCTATGGCATCTTTCTGAATTTTTTTGTATGTTCCTGTTTAATACCTAAGTACATTTTCAGTTCATGGACTACCTTTCAGACACTCATCCACTTTTGTAAATTGAACCTCTCCAGAAGTAGAATAATTGTGCCAATTTTCCCCTTCCCCCACCTCAGATCCATTACTAGCATTTCCCTGCCCTGCTTTCTGCCTCTGTGGAATGAATTACCTGAGCCACCTTGCAAGAAGGATGCTGGTTGGGTTTAGCCACTGGAAGGCAGCACACAGAGATTAAAGAGAAGAGAAAGAAATAAATCAGTTTATTTCTTCCTGCTTTCCTTGCAGGAGCTGGAATCTTCCAAACCTCAGACCCAGGCTTTCACATGGCACCACTAGAACGATTTCCATGCTATTCACCTACTTCCTGACATTGCCAGTACTTGACTGAGTGTCTTATCTTCCTTTACTTCTTCTTTTAGGATGCCCAACTTATTTTTTTTAAATGTAGAACAGTCATATTATGTTAACTCTCATACTTGAGAGAACTGGGAAAGTTAGACATTTTTGGCAAGGTTCTATGTGACTTGCTCACCTTTGAATGAATGTACTTTGTACATTCATGCTTTAAAAGTACACTGATTTTCTCCCTCTCTCCCACTCTCTCTCTTTGTCTCTCAGCCCATGCATGAGTTCTTCTTCCAACCAGACTGATTTCCTCTGTCCTATATGCACTATTCATTTTCCTTCTCTCCTTGAAGACCAGGTCAGAGCTTCAGTGACCCTGTGAAATCCACCCCATAGAAACTGCTTTTGCTAAATGGTTGCATGACCTTGCTCTTTGTTCATCAATACACAGAAAGATCTTTGAGGGTAGCCTCAAAGTAAGTGAGTAAGTGAGGGAGCTCACTTACTGCTCACTCACTGCTCACTCACGGCTGTTTACTCCTTGAGAGTCTACCTTGCACAAGTTAGGACTCATTGTCTGAAGATAGAGAAGAGGGCATAGAAAATGCAAATGGTTGTGAGCCCTTATACCTCTGCTACATACTGCAGTACTTAGCATGGTGCCAATTACCAAGTAGTCCTTAATTAGGAAACATGTTTCTTTGATCTGGAGGAATTTGGAAACACATGTGTACCAGGTCACTACCAAACATGTGGAGTGGGTGAGCTGTGGAGCCAGGAGGACCCTGAATCAGAAGAGGAAGGAAACTTTGATAATTTGGCTATTGTAAATAATGGTACAATAAACGTAGAAGTGCATATATCTTTTTGAATTAATGGTTTTGTATTCTTTGGCTAAATACCCAGTGGTGGAACTACTGGATCATGTGTTAATTCTATTTTTAGTTTTTTGAGAAAACTCCTTACTCTTTTCTGTTGTGGCTATACCAGCCAGTTTGCATTCCCACCAACAGGGTAAGAAGGTTTCTTTTTCTCAACATCCTTGACAATACTTGATGTTTCTTGTGGTTTTGATTTTGGCCATTGTGACAGGTGTGAGATAATATCTCATTGTGGTTTTGATTTGCATTTCCCTGATGATGAGTGATGTTGAGCATCTTATCATATGTCTTTTGGCCATCTGTGTGCCTTCTCTGGGAAAAAAAAGTCTTTGTCTTCGGCCTATGTTTTAATTGTATTGCTTGGGATTTTTGGTGTTGAATGTTGAAAGTTTTGTATATATTTTGTATACTGACCCCTTATTGGAAATGTCATTTGCAAATATTTTCTCCCATTCAGTAGGTTGTCTTTTAATTTTGTTGATTGTTTCTTTTGTTGTGCAGAAGCTTTTTATTTTGATGAAGTCCCAATAGCTTATTTTTATTTTTGTTTCCCTTGCCTCAGGAGACATAACTTGAAAAATGTTGCTAAAAGCCAATGTCAGAGAACTTACAGCCTGTACTCTCTTCTAGGATTTTTATGGTTTCATGTTTCACATTTAGTTTGGAGTTTATTTTTGTGTAGAGTTTAAGACAGTAGTCCAGTTTCTTTCTTCCTTCCTTTCTTTCTCCCTTACTCTCCTTCCTTCCTTCCTTCCTTCTTTTTTATTTATGCATGTAGCTGTCCAGTTTTCCCAATACCATTTGTTAAAGAGACTGTACCCCTCCACATTGGATATTCTTGCCTGCTTTGTGGAAGATTAACTGTCCGTATAATTGTGGGTTAAGATATTAATTTTTTCTTTTTTTTAAGATTTTATTTATTTATTTGACAGAGAGAGATTACAAGTAGCAGAGAGGCAGGCAGATAGAGAGAGGGGGAAAGCAGGCTCCCTGCTGAGCAGAGAGCCCAACTGCCTCAATCCCAGGACCCTGAGATCATGACCTGAGCTGAAGACAGAGGCTTAACCCACTGAGTTACCCAGGTGCCCCTAAGATATTAATTTTTTCAACATGATTAATTTTTTCAACATGATCCATAGAATCAATGAAATCCCAGTCAATATTCCAACAGCTTATTTTTCAGAAATGAGAAACTGATACAGACTTCATATGGAGTTTATATGGAGAGACAAAAGACCCCAGAAGAGCTAACACAATATTGACAGAGAAGCAAGTTGAAGAACTGACACTACTTGCCTTTCAGATTTACTTTAAAGCTCAAGTAATCAAGATAGTGTGATACTGGTGAAAAAACAGACAGATTAATTAGTGGAGCAAAATGGAGAGCCTAACAGGCCAGTGGAATATAGGCTCAATTTTGCTATGAACCTAAAACTGCTCTAAAAAGTAAAGTCTATTTAAATACAGTTCAAGGTATAAACAAATATGGAATTATTCCCTGGGTACCATTTTTTTTTTAACCAGCCTATCTTAGCAATGAAACCATTCACTTTTAAATAAACACAAATTTAGTGCTTATTTTATAAAGATAATCTTTACCTTATTTTTAAAAAAATTCTTTAAAGATTGCTTAAAAAACAATCTTTACCTTATTTTTAAAAACCATTTTATGTATTTATTTGACAGAGAGGGAGAGAGGGAGGAGAGAGAGCAGAAGCATGGGGAGCAGCAGGCAGAGGGAGAACCAGGATACCTCCTGAGCAGGGAGCCTTATTCGGGGCTTGATCCCAGGACCCCATGATCATGACCTGAGCCGAAGGCAGCTGCTTAACTGACTGAGCCACTCAGGTGCCCCTAATATTTACCTTACTGTTCAATGTAATTCTTCCTTTTAAATAAACCAACAAAGAATTACATGTAAATGGCATGTACAGTGTTATCCATTACTTTGCGATGAGACTATATGTCATTTACATGTCATAGTGGATTCAACTCTATTCTCTAGAAAAGTATGTCTAAATTCTAACACTATGGAGGATGATTCAGGCCTCTACAGCCATATTAATCTTAGAAAGCTGAAAGAGAGGATCTTAGGAATTACTTGAAGTTCCACGGGTTCTAGAAAGTTATCATTTGGGTTTGTTCACCATCTTCCTGTCTAGTTTCAGCTACAGATTCCTTAAAAGCACACTTCTCAACATTACAACTTTATATTTCAAATTTCTAGAGAAGGAACCTATGAACATATTGTTTCTCTCAAGTAGGTATCTTTGGGGTTTTGACAGTAATAGATATCATCAGTATGAGTAGAATTTTATCTCTAAAGTTAGTAATTTTCCAGTTTCTTCATTCAAATGCATTATGAAATTGATAGATAATAATATGACAGATTTTTGCCTCAAGAAGTCTTTCAGTCTACTTCTGTTGATATGTATGAATGCTTTCTAAAAGGATGATCTTGCACTTTATTAAAATTTCTGGGAGATTTTGAAATAACAGATAAAATTGATATAAAAAAGCTATGTTTACGAGGATACCTGATAATGTCTTTTACATATATGCTGTGAGAGACGGAACATGCTCTCCAGAACACCTCATCTGAAAATTAAAGTGGTATCTTTTCTTAAGTGGAATTATTCCTTTAACATGGACTACAAAAGTAATCCCTAAAATCCCTTCCCATCCTATTGTATTGTGTCACACATCAGATGCATTGCACATTGATGGGTTTTGAAATGTCATTATCATTTATTAGTTGCTAGCTCTTATTTCAAGCATCGTGTTTTGTTGTTTCCTTTCATAAAGCTTTTTGTCTATTTCAAAATCTCTCTCATGAAAATCTTTTCTCTTTGCATTTTCTGCTTTTATTGTGTTTCCTTCAGTTGCCTTTTGGATGCCTTTCTTTTTTCTTTGGTTAGAGAATTTCTTGTTAATTAGTTTTCATTATTTCTTTAAATGGCCCTCTGTGGAATTTTTCATTCTCCTTTTATTGTTTTAGTTAGTTTTTTAAAAATAAGGTATATTACTTTCTCTTACTTAGAATTTCCTTGATTCATTCAAAAAATAACAATAAAAACTGAGAGTAGGGAAATAAAAGCACACAAAATATGAGTTTAGAATAAACTGTGTGTGTGTATACTCATGTGCACACCTGCATACATATGATGTATAATACTATGTTTTTGTTTCAAGCTAGGCATTGGCATTTTATTTGGTAGATTTCCTTGTCATATTGATTTGAAATAATGGTAATGCCTACTAATAAAGAACAAAGAGAATAAAAATATAAGAAGTAAAAACAAAAAAAAATATAAACATATCTATCAAGCACTATTTCTGGTTGAATTGCTTTATTTCCTGGAAAATTAAAGGACTGAAATACAGCTTATGTTGGAGACTAGATAGACTTCCTCTGCTTTGGATCTGTGACAGATTAGTTTCAGGAAAAGAAGCTAGATGTCTAGTTATCCTTCATGCTTACTGCATGGAAGATAGGGAGAGAAAAAGACCCAATTTTTTGTAAGCAAGTCAATATCAATGAAAGATTACAAAAATGGGTACATTTGTATCTATGCATGTGTACATGCATGTGTTTGTGTACACTCTATAAAGAAAGAGGAGCATTATTTTAGAGTATTTGTACATGGCAGAATTAGAACCAGTAAGTAGATATGAAAGTTGGCTTAGGTACAATAAATTAATTTTTTGATATTAGCTTGAAGTTCTGTGCCCCAGTCCTGCTTAAAACTGGATCTGAATAACCATCTCCCTGATGTAAAATACAAGGAAAGCTTGAAATTTGTGGCTTCTAGCATATTCGAACTCAGAAAATTATAAAAGCAAATAAGATGATTTAGGTAATAATAAGGAACAAAATTACTTTGGAGCAAACTTTGTCAAAAACGGGTGTATGAGGGGTGCCTGGGTGGCTCAGCTGGTTAAGTGCCTGCCTTTGGCTCAGGTCATGATCCCAAAGTCCTGGGATTGAGCCCCGCATAGAACAGGCTGCCTGCTCAGTGGAGAGCCTGGTTCTCCCTTTCCCTCTACCTGCTGCTCTGCCTACTTGTACTCTCTATCTTCCTGACAAATAAATAAATAAAATCTTTAAAAAAATGGTATATGAAACATTGTTTCCTACTATAATTTTTTCCTCAGCAAAGTTACTGCTATCTTTATAATTTTTTTCCAGTTTAATTATTTGGTACATATAGAATCTTATTATAACATGTTTATTCTGATCTTTACCTTTTATGATACAAAATTATATAATTCAAATTTTTGAAAAGAATTAGCATGTTAAGTTGTTGGTCCCTGTGCTATATTAGGAATTAGTAAAATGAGGATACAATAACCGCTGGTTGGGTTAGAGCTAAAGTAAAAAGATATGGAAAAAATGTGTTTCCACAAGATCAGGTTACCTCAAAATTTGGTTAGTATCAGTGAATTTAATACCTTCATGGAGTTTTAAAAATTAAACCCAAATACTTAGCAATATGTACTGTAGGTTAAAAAATCTATATTAATATATAATGAGAAACTTAAAGTGAAATCATTAAATATTTGACAAACATCATAGCATACAGTAATATTAATTCTTACTATATGCATAATTATGATTTAGAAGTATATAAAGCATCAAAACTTATTTTGAGACAATTTTTTTGATAATAAATTCTCAATAGTTTTTTTTTGTTTGTTTTTTGGAGAGAGAGAGAACATGAGTGAGTGGTGGTAGAGGGGCAAAAGAAGGGGGGGCGGAAATATCCTGCAGACTTCGTACTGACCACAGAGTTTAACAAGGGCCTGGATCTCATGTCCCTAAGATCATGACCTGAGCCAAAATCAAGAGTTGGACATTTAATTGACTTAGCCACCCAGGCACCCAGTTGTTCCATTTTAAAGATAAGGAAAATTAAAACAAATGGACTGAGAAATTTTTCCCAAAGAATGTACTTATTTGGGGGTAATAAATCTTGTCTTTCTACTGAAATTTGTTACTTCTTTATTTCATAGGAAACTTGTAGATTTTATGGAGATATAAAATAAATTAGGAAGTGGTTCCTGCTTTAAAGGGCTTATGATATAGATTGGAAAACAGACATGTACATGTAATACCATAAACAATGGTTATACCTTAGGCATTATAGCACAGGTATGAAGTAAAAGATCAATTGCAACAATATGATGAGATAGTCTTTTCTATCAGACAAAAAAATATGGTGGTCAATGGTGAAACACCCATATCTGAAATATTGTTCATAATTTTTAACACTAGTATTTAAGAGGTCTTTGAAATGATGAAATGCAACTGAAATAACACAAGGAAAAAAAGGTAGATGATTGAACATAAAGAAGACTGGATTTTGAACAGAGATAGAAGAAGTATGTGGGCATGATTTCATTGTGGTTCTAGCAAATGCTCATGTAGGAATTTTCTAATAATTAGCACTGTTTCAGAATGGGATTGGGCATTATAATTCCCACTATGAATTTCTAAATAGATGCTGAAATATCATTGTCTTTCTGGATTAAATGCATGGGAAGTTGAACCAGATTTCTTTCAGTCCTTCTTGATTCTAAGCACCTTAAAGTCGATTAATGGACCTACTATTTAGATATTAGCAAGAAATTTCAGATAAATTCCATTTGTCACCGTGCCTGCCAGGGTTTTTTGTTCTTTAATCAATAAATGTTTGTTGAGTAACTATGTGCAAGGTACTGTGGTTGGTACGAGAAATACATAATTTGTCAGGTAGAATTAAAAAAAATATATAAATAGGTGGTCATACTATGTTATGACAAGTGCTTTTTGCAGGAAATACTAGTTGGCTACCCACATCCTTTTTCCTTTGTATTCCCTGTTTAAAACCTCTAGAACTTGTTGTTGATGTTGTAGGGAAAGTTCTTTGATCAGAGAACGCAAGATGGTCCTTTTCTACAGCTCTGGGGATGAATCATTACTACATTAACCCCACTCTCTTTTATCAGTTATTTGCCTTCCCATTCTCCCATGTAACTCACGGTGACCTTATGGTAAATTCTAGCAAAGGAAAGAGAAGCGTTCAACTTAATATTCCTGAGACATCTATGTTTATAAAATATGAGAGTAGTACACAAATTAAGGGCCTTATTGTCACTGATTCCTCAATGCCCTATCTTGCTTCTTATTTTTGAATATATTTGTGATGCCCAGAACTTCTGCAGATAACTTATAACTATCAGGTAACAGGTACAATAAAAGAGAAAAGAAAACATATTTAAAGAAGAGTGGCTCATAAAGCTGGAAAATCCTGGGCTTTACTGAAATCATTGAGTTGATAAAAAGCAAACACAAATGAACAAACAGAAAAACTCCAAGATTACCCATCTCTGCACTTCCCTTGTAAAACTGATAAATGTTCTTAGTTTAAGCTACCATTTGTTATTCTTTTAATTGCATCTGGGATCATTCCCAATTTATATAATACTGTGTGTGTGTGTGTGTGTGTGTGTGCGCGCGCGTGCGCACCTCAGGAGAAAATTAAAATATATAATCAAGAACATTCATCACTTAATTTTATATTACTAGCTGTGGATGTATCATGTCTTTCTTTCTATTTTGGTCATGTTTCTCTGTGTGTATTAACCACGTAACAAAATTGCCAATCACTTATTGATAGGAGTCTAACTTTATTCTCCCCTATGAGCATCTGCGTCCCAATAGAAAACACATAGTACACGCAAACTAGATAATTTGAGAAAATTCAACACAGAACTATTGGTGGCAGAGTTTAGAGGAGCTAAAAAGAAGTAGAGAAGGGCCCCTGGAGCCACCAGTGACAAGTATCACCACCACTACCAGCTCTAAAGGCACAAGGAAAGAGGGATAACTGTAATCCTAAAAAGTAGCTATATGGAAAGACAACAGGTAATTGCTGGATGTTTCCTGTAAAAGTCCATTGTGGATCTGTCCATAGAACTGTGCAAAGTTACAGCTGGTTTCCTTCAGAGGAAGCAATTAAAAGAGTAGGGGAGTGTGTGTATATTGGAAGCCACAGTATCTTTGTAATCTGATTGTGAAAGTACTGTCATATCCCTTGCCATTTTCCATTCATGGAAATGACCCATTAGATCTAGCCCCCATTCAAGAAGTGGATTAAACCAAGGCTGAATACCAGGAAATGGAGATCCATTTTAGAGAGTACCCATAATGTTAACGTTAGTAATCCAAGAATTGGTTTTTATCTATTCAAATAAAGTGATTTACAGGGGTGATACGAGATATGATATAGCCTAAGCATAGTAAGAAAGTAGGAAATCTGAAGGAAAATAGCCAGAGAATATTCAAGACTCCGTAATGCAGTGAATTATAGATCATGGGAAATAGTTCAGGGACACCTGAGTGATTCAGTTGGTTAAACATCTGTCTTCAGCTCAGGTCATGATCCCAGGGCCCTGGGATTGAGCCCCACATCAGGCTCTCTGCTTAGTGGGGAGCCTGCTTCTCCTTCTTTCTCTGCCTGCCTCTCTGCCTACTTATGCTCTCTTTATGCCAAATGAATAAATAAAATCTTAAAAAAAAAAAAGTAGTTCGGACATAATGCTATATTTAAGTAGTATCCAATGATGTATTTTAAATAAAACATTGAGAAGATCTGTTTATATTTTGAAAAACAATTACTTTTGTATTTAGATAGAGAATGGGTTGCCAAGAAACAAAAATGAAGGAAGGAAATCAGGAAGGCAAAAGCTGTAATTCAGGTTAGAAGTAATTTTGGTTTGGTCTGCAGTGGCAGTAATGGATATGAAGTATGTGGATTTCAGATAGATACATTTTGGAGATTGAATTGTCTTGCTGAGTATTTAATATAGGTTAGTAAAGACAAATAAAAAAGAAAATCAAAGGTCCGCCTTAGGTTATTGGTCCTTATATCTAGGTGACTTATAGTTCTATTTACTGAGATGTGGAAGACTGAAAAGAGAACAGGTTTGTTATAAAACCAGTTAGTTACACTTCATCCATTATAAGTTTGTCCTATTATTAAACAATCAATAGGTGGTACCAAGTAGGAAGCAGGATAGAAGAGTTTGGAATTGATAATATTTTTCTGGGCTGGAGATAATGATGTGGAAGTCATCACATATAGATGACTTATTACAGCAACACAGAGATATTTATGTGCAACTTTTCTACCTGAGAAGCATGAGAGCTTTTAGAGGGATGTCTCCAACTCAGATGGCCACACCATTTGTTTTACCAAACCAGAAATCATACTCTTTCAGAATATCTTTCTTCAGGCTTAACTGACTTTACAGTTTTCTTCAAGAATAATATGTTGGCACTTGCTTTAAATTTCTGTAAATAAATGCTTCAATCGAATTACTTTCTAATTCAAAGGAATTATCTATACCAACGATAAACTCAGTTTTCCATTCCTGCATGACAAAAAGTAGTTTGCCATCTTAAAATTAAAGTTTGTATAGTTTCTAGTTCTAGTTAATAAAAACATGTAGGTGTAATTATAAGGAGCCATATTAAGCTGATAATTATATAATACTTATTATTTGCATTCTTAATTCTTTCCATTGCAAATTAAATTTTAAATTCATTATAAAGTTTCAATAAATATCATTTCAGTCACTGTGTTATTGTTCAAATCATAGATACATGAAATTTTATGTAATAGAAATAGAAAATAGTGCACATTTTAGGTGATGATCCATTACTTTTGGACCTAAATAGTCATTAATGAAAATGAAGTTTTTATATATATTTTTGGTTGATGAGTAATTATTTAAATAAATATTTATTCAGGATATAATAAACAATATAAGAAATACAATTGATTTCATTTCAGTAACTTAGATCCACATGGGGAATTAAAGGTGGCAAGCATGTAACTATAAAGAACCAATATAGGTCAGAATATCGTCTGAATCAGGATCATTTAGAGTTCTTTTTTAAAAGGAAAACAAAATTTTCTAGTTTAGGGATTGAGAATCTGCCTTTTATGATAGGATTCCAGGTATTTTTATACTCTAAATTTTAAAAACATATGATGTAATACATACATTTTATAAATATCATATAATATATATATATATATTATGATAATAGATACTTATAAGGTATAATGAAAGCAAGAAGACTATCCTAACTCGATCCTAAGATAATAAGAAAATTATTATTATTGAAAGTAGGAGATCTCCCTAAGATTTTTGGCTATCAGACAATAAAAGTAAGTAAGATTATTGAACTCTGCCCTTCTAGGCAAGTTTTTCATAACACCATTGTGATGGTCTTTTTGTTTTTTAGTTTTTTGTTTTTAAGATTTTATTTATTTATTTGAGAGAGAGAGTGAGAGAGAGCGTGAGAGGGGAGAAGGTCAGATGCAGAAGCAGACTCCCCATGGAGCTGGGATCCCGATGCAGGACTCCATCCCAGGATTCTGGGATGATGACCTGAGCCGAAGGCAGTCAATTAACCAACTGAGCCACCCAGGTGCCCCTCTGATGGTCTTTTTGGAAAAAAAAAAAAATCTATACAGAACAATTTTTTAATGCAACTAAAATGAATTACTAGAAAATTAAAAGATTAAAAAATGGATATAAAATGCATGTCCCACATTTTTAAGTAGTTCACAGGCATAAAGTACTGGTCAAAGTGCCATATGATTTTCTAAGTATTTACTTTTGATTTCCGCACTTAATTTGTTGCCATCTGATAACAGTTTGCAGACTACCACCAGTCTATAAAATACACTTTGAATAGCACTATTCCTAGTCATGTGGATAAAAAATAAATATGTTCTGTGTAGAAATAATTGTTAAAGTAGTCAGAAAGTAGGTAGGAGACATCTACATTCACTTGGCACAGTGAAGGAAATGGACTTTTTAGTAAATTTATCCAATGTAGAAATGTATGAATATGTCTATGTGTGTGGATATATATGTGAATAGTGATAGTTTACTTGGGTGGAAAACAAGAGCAATGATATTATTTCAACAAAACAAAGAAATAAGATGTTATGAACTCTGACATTCTCAGACTTTTTAAAAAATACAGTGTTATTTTACTATAATACAGATGTCAATACTTATATAAATGTTCAAAATTATATAAAAAGTTTTTTTATTTAATTAGCTATCATATTTTGACTTTTAATCCCAAAGCTGACATCTCAAAAGCCATTACATGTCAATATCTAACCACTATATAAATTTCTTTTTTTTAAATCACTCACCATAGTAATGTAGGGAGAAATTGCAGGAACTGGAACTTAAGACAGGAAAGGAGTTGGTCTCAACTGCTGCCATCATGGACACTCAGAAATATGAATTACCTTTAGCTCTTATGAATGGCTATTTGATATATCCTTAGAGACTCCCCCTATAAGACTAACTATTTTTCCCATTTATTTCCTCCAACATCAATTACGCTTGATAAGGCAGAAAAAGCCAAATGTCACATTTGGTGTGTTTCTGGATGACTGCATTGATTTTTGGCTTGTGGATAAATTCAATTACATACGGCATTCGGAGATTTCTGTAATTGTAATTTTGTTGGATCTCCTCACTCAATAACTTCTCATTTCCTAATCTCCTGTAAGGTCAAAGTGGCAGAGTGTAGAGTAATTTTTTAAAGCAGTACATGAGTAAAATTCAATATCTAATAATAGGCAAAGCAAATGCTGTTATACTCCAACATTCAGCTTTAAAATTCATATTAATTGCAAACTACCATCTGCTCAAGTTCTGTGGATATCTCATACCTGCAACCATAGACTCTTGATTTAGAAAATAAAAGCTGTAATTTCTGCCTGAATGCTTTGGATTTAACAATACTAAATGTTGCAAAAGTTAATTATGTAATATTGAAGTTTAAGTTTAAATTATGAAGTTTTATAACAATGGAAAAATGTATGTATATGTATATATACAGTTAACATGCTATAAATATATCAAAAACATGCAAGCCTACGAAAAAGAGAGCAAATCAAAGAAAGTGTTAGATTCCAGGACAAGGATTAGAATGGAGGGAGGGAAAGAGAGAGGATACCAGGAACATGTGTGTAAAGAGGTTGATGAATGCAGTTGTTTCTCTATCAGAATTTTTTGCTACTTCTCTTCTTGTATAGTTACTTGATGTAATACCAAGTATTTCTGATTATTGACTCAGACTGGCAGTTGGCTATTGCCACATGATGGAATATGCACACACACACACAGAGTTCTATATGGTACTACAAAAAATATCATTTTTTTCACTCAGTTAGCTTGGGTATATTAATTTGTCAATGTTCCATTCTGTTTCTAGGGTCATACTCCGTGTCGTTGATGTCATACATTGCTTCTTGAGCTCAACTCTAATCTTTTACTTCCCCATGATCTCTTGGTTTGTGGTCCTCTTGTTTTGTTTGTTTTGTTTTGTTTTCACCTCCTTCCTTGCTTTTTGTTATGTATGGTATAGTGGAAGAGCACTATGGTAATGGTGAGAACAAAGATTTGAATGCTAGTTTAGCTACTTAGTAATTCTGTTATCTTGGGCAAATATCTTTCCTCTCTCAACCTCAAGACACTCATCTGTAACAGTTAGCCTACAGTGTTCTTGTGAAGTTTAAATAATATAATAAATAAATGAATATATGATTGGAGCAAGGCTGGCCAGAATGAATGGCCTCTACAGCATAAGACTGTTAACCTTAAATGATAATAACAGGATGCAAAAACTTATAAAATTTACAATTAAATTTTAAAAACCTTATAAATATATAATTTATAATTAAATTTAATGTTAAAACAAGTATTTCAGTAAGTCCTAAGAAGAAATAGATAAAATGTAAATACCAGTTGTTTCTAGGTTGGTAGCCATGCCTATTCTTTTATTTTTTATGTCTTTGTTTTTACAAGCTTCTAAAAATAAGTATGTTTTGAAGGTTTAAAGAAAAATATACATATAATAAATCACTAGGATAAATGAGGAAGGACTCTTTTTACTCTGGGAAAAGAATGAAAAGAGAGTAAGGAAGACAGTTGAAGGAAGTTTTTGAAAAGCAGTAAAGCCAAGTTGCAATTACTTACTGTTACTTACCTCCTGTTTTCGATGAAATAAACACTAAAATGACCCAATGAGATCTAAAAGGAAATAGTAGAAAAGTAGCTTTTAAAATATGCCGAGATGAGAAAAAAAACTTCAATCACCTGTTGATGAGTTCAGAAGTTGAGATAGGTGTATATAATACAGGGATTCGCCGATTCTGTTGAGCAACTGTACTCATCATGACGAGTGTACTCTTTAATCCCCATTACCTGTTTTAACCATCTCACTCATTGACCTCCTCTCTGGTAACCAATCAGTTTGTTCTTTATCATTGAGAATATGACTTTCAACTACCTAAGAATTTAGGAGTTTTTCCATGTTAAAAAAAAGGAAAGGCTACATTTCTTAGAGACAGAGAACATGTGACTTTCAGCTGAGTAGTAGCAAAAGACAAGATTCAGGGACCAAGAGTATGAACAAATTATAAAACTTTTTGAAAAATTATTTGCTGCAGTAACAAGGCTGATAGACTGAACATGTAATTAGAAGACATTATGTTGACATGTCTTAGAGGGTATGGAAAATATCAAGGGGACTTGGAATAATCATTCAGCCACTCTTGTAATTAGTCTCCTAATGTAAAATTCATTTACTTATTAGAACAGTTGAAATTTTATTTTGGAAGTAGTGTGGAAAAAATAATAACATGAACCTAGGGCATGCCAATGAGGATGTTTGCGTGAAGTGAGATGAAAGATAAGATGTTTGAAGCTGCAATGGTCAAGGAACTGAGGAAACACTGAGTAATTGTACTGGTATTTTAATGCAGAGTTTTGAAATTACCAAAGTAATTATGGGAGTCAAGGTATAAAAAAAGGGGTCCTGTTGTTATGGAATTTTTTTTAGCTATATGAATATGACTACCTTAAACTATGTCTACTGTGAGACTTAAGACTTTTATTATTTTTTATAATTAACATATAGTGCTATATTAGTTTTAGGTATATAATATAATGATTCAACAATTATATACATTTCTCAGTGCTCGTGATGGTAATTATGTACATTATGGACATTTTTTTAATGCACTTGGTTTGGATGTTTGTTCTCATGCAAAGACTATTTACCTCTGATTTATGACTTCTTTGTTTTCTTGATATCTTTATCTTGAGAGCTTGTTTGCTCTTTGTTCCTAACACATATATCTGTTAAAATTGGAGTTACACCAACTCAATTCCTAATTGCTATTGACTGGTGTTACAAAGTAGCATTTTGAGGATTTCTCAATGTTAAAAAGTTTATCTAGAAGGTGCTGTATAAATGATGAAAATCACATATAGGCCCACTTTTCTAACAATTCTTATGATGATCTCTGATACGATTAGTGTATTGATATCGCAGATAAGATATGTTGCATAGTTAATTACAATAACATTTGATGAGAGAACATTGGAGTGATATTTTATGATAGTTTATTCCTAGGACATCCCATTATGTACTTTGAAGATACTAGTGTCAGTAACATGAACGTTAAATTCTCCCTAGGGTTCTAACTAATCTGCAGACCAGTGTTCTCAAACTTTTTGGATGCAGGGCCCTTTGATACTTTTAAAAATTATTGAGGAACCTAGATAGCATTTGATTATGTATATGTTATAATATAATAATTAATATTTACTATTTTAGGAATTAAATATTTTTCTAATTAGTTAATTTAACTTTTTGATTTAGGTATAATCGGCATGTAACATAATGCTACTTTCTGGTATATAGCATAGTGATTAGATATTTTTATATATTATGAAATTATCACCACAATAAGGCTAGTTAATAGTTTTAAATACTTAGTGATTTTAAAACTACTGCAAAAATCCACTATAAGTTGTCATAAATATTTTATGAGAAATGACAATGTTTTCAAAAAATGTAAAAGAAAAGTCACATTTCTTTACAGTTTTGGAACTGCATTTAGTGTCTGACTTAAGAGAAGAAAGCTAAATTTTATTTTTTACCTCTGCTGTTACCTGTTTTGTTTGAAATTCATAGAAAAATCTGGTCTCACATGGGTAATTGAGACTATGCCATATAGTCTGTGGAAGACTCCACTCATGAAATAATGAGTAAAGAAAATAATATCATCCTATTATTATAAAAAATATTTTTGACCTGAACTTTGTGTGCAGTTCTCTATACAGTCAGTATTGGGGGTTCGTACACACGTCACACACATATTCAATACTGCTATACTCATAGAGTATATATAGAGCAGTGTCTAGGGGTTCACACACACACACACACACACTCAGTACTCAGTAGAATCATGGAATATAGTAAACAGTTTAGCTGAGGGGGTATGATTAGATAGAGAAAGAGAATTTAGAGGAAATGGTGTTGGGAGGGGTCAGGAGAAAGGAAGAATCATTAGGAAATGCACGGGCTGTAGAGGAGTAACAGTTAAGTATTGTTGACTTGGGGGTGCGAGAGTCACAATGGTCCAGTGCCAACTACTGTTAATTACAGATGGCCTCAAAATAAAGATGCTGGGGTAAGCCCTCTGCAGCACATTCAGAATACACGACCAAGAGGTTAGCCTTATCCATCTAAATTTGAAAACTGCAAACTGAGATTCTAACTACTCTACAAAGCAATTGTTGTGTGGGGCACCTGGGTGGCTCAGTGAGTTAAAGCCTCTGCCTTCTGCTCAGGTCATGGTCCCAGGGTCCTGAAATTGAGCCCCGCATCAGGCTCTCTGCTCAGCAGGGAGCCTGCTTCTCTTCCTCTCTCTCTGCCTACCTCTCTGCCCATTTGTGATCTCTGTCTGTCAAATAAATAAAATCTTTAAAAAAAAAAAAGAAAAGAAATTGTTGTGTAAAGAGTAAAGAGTAAGACATTATAGTTTAATTCAGCATAGAGGCAACATAAGGAAGCTTCAAATGGGTGCACACCGCAGAGCTAGAAACACTGGGACACAGGAAAGCTGCGTCTTGGAGAGTGTGCAGTGTGTTCAGTATATAGTTCTCCTTCCTCTCCTTATGGAAATGAACAAGGTCAAAATTCAAAATGAGAAAAAATAGATTTTAGCTTCTTTTTTTCTCATTCTTCTTACTGTCATCCAAGTATTAGTCTAAAAACTTTATTTAATATCACCCCATGGGCGGCAAACCTCCCATCCCCCTTTCCAATCAATTGTGCTTGCTGATACCGGAGTTAACGTAAGATGTTAATCTAATCAGAGCCAAACTGCTAAAGGGCTTCTCTGACTTATCTCTGATTTAATGATAGATATTAAAATTCTTAGTCTCTCATTCTTATCCTGCTTACTGGTACAAGCTCACCTTCGCATTTTCCAAAAATACTTTTCTAATTGATTTGTTCAGAATTTTTTCAGAATCAATCTCTCTCTCTCTCTTTCTCTCTCTCTCTCTCTCACACACACACACACACACACACACACACACACTGTTGAGACCTCTGGATACTCCTATGTAACTCTGGGGCTGGCCTCCCTAACCATCTCCCAATCATGTGTTCTTTAAAAAGTAGAGAGTAACCAAAGAGATTCTCCCAGAATAAATAAGAAAATGGAAATAGAAAGACAGTATCCTTCCATGATGATAATAGAAGCAAACTTCTTTTCACATCAACAGAATTGCTTCTATATAACAAAAAGCAGAGAAATATATGCATATAAGACTGTGCCATATGTCTTATTAATAAGGTTGTTATTAACAAAATTATTATTGTTATTAATGTTATTAATATTATTAATGTTATTAATGTTATTAATAACCTTGTTTTGGAGGAAGGAACTTTGTGGATGAAACTTTCCTCAGAGGACTATATGAGGGAGAACACAGCAAGGCCAGTATGCAATGGGTTCTTCCTTATCCCTACTACAAAATTAATCAATTAGAAAGATCAGGAAGTGAATGTATCTACTTTTGGTCCTGGTGAAGGGAAAGGTAAAGAAAAGAACAAGAATCATTTACTTGTTTGAACAATTACTTTATTTTTTAATACTCTGATCATTAAGAGTGCTTAAATCTTCTGGTCCAACATATGAATAGGGAATATTGTTAGGTCTCCCATGAGTTCTAGGAAAATTTATATAATATACCTGGGAAAGTCAGAGCTATAAACATGATCCCAAATAAAAACTTATGAGCAGAATATAAGTCCACAGAGATTGTATTGGCATATCTCTATCTCCATTTATATCTATATCATATCCATATCTACAGCCAGGCAAAATTATCATCTCCTATAATGCAAGTATGTTTCCACCAATATATTGAGTTACAGTTAAAAAAAAAAGAAAACTTTCATAAAAATAATAATACTTATCAGTACATGTGTGAAAAACATTTGTTTATTCTATAAAGACAATTTAGTGGGAAGGAAGCCAAATTATAACCATGAAACAAATTCCGGATGAGCATGAACTTAGAGGCAGACCAACTGTCTAAGGGAATTTTAGGTATCTACCTAGACTTCTGATATTATTTGTCAATAGATCCAAACATGATGGCTAGGAAGATTTAGTCTCTTTGTGAAAGCTCCCTCTCCTTGGAAACAGCTGGGATGGACACTCTTGTTGCTAGCTTCTGAGACTCATTTGTCTATCCCCTCTTTGCCTCATCTCTCTTCTTCTTCTTCTTTTTAAGGTTTATTTACTTATCTTAGAGAAAGAGAGAAAGAAAGAATCTGAGCAGGGTAGGGACAGAGGGGAAATTCTCAAACAGACTTGCTGCTGAACAGGGAGTCTGATGCAGGGCTCAATGCCAGGAACCAGAGATCATGACCTGAGCCAAAATCAGGAGTCTGATACTCAACCTACTGAGCCACAGGTGCCCCACATCATTCTTCTTTTGATGAACTTCACATTCAGTTAAATAGCTTTAGATTTTGTTTCTTTTAGACAACTTTGCTATCCCCTTTATTAACAGAACATATACAGAGTTTACTTTTGATACTCAAGAGACAATCTTCTTTTCCTCAAGTTATATTATTAGAAGATACTTAACTATAAATTTCAATACTGTCTTCCTTTTTTTCTCTCTTTTTTTTTAAAGATTTTATTTATTTGAGAGAGAGAGAGAATAAGAGAAAGAGAGCACGAGAAGGGGAAGGTCAGAGGGAGAAGCAGACTTAACTGCTGAGCAGAGAGCCTGATGCAGGACTCGATCCTGGGACGCCAGGATCATGACCTGAGCCGAAGGCAGTCACTTAACCAACTGAGCTGCCCAGGAGCCCAGCATTTTTTCTTCTTTTCTCTTTAAAAATGGAAAAAAATGCAGCCCATTTATTCACTATCTGAATAGCACTTTATATGAATCATCCCTTTAAAATTTTTCAGTAACATAGATAAATTGAGATTATTATATGTTTATTGATGTTAAAATATGGTACATAGGTGTCTAGTGACTTGCTTAAGGTCATTGAGTTATTAAGTGGTAGAACCAGTATGGCACTCAGGTCTGTTTAGGCCTAGTACTCAGTTTGTACTTTTCTGACCTTAAGTTGAAAGACTGTGGTGACTGTCCACTCAACCATGTAATATGTAACCTATACATGATCATGTGCCATAGTTACCAAATGAGATATTTACAATAGACTTGTTCTAAGTTATACATTCACTATGAATGAGGAAATTATAAATAAAAAAAACTAATATACATTGGAAGAAAGTATGGAAATGTCTGGTATAGGAAATAAGACCTCTAATTATAATATCTAATAGTATTATCTTGTGTGTTCTGTACCATGAAAGTATTTACTGTCCCTGGAAATGGTTTTGTCATTTCATTTATCATCCATTTTAAGTCTACAAGCAAAGACTTGCCTTGGCATTAACTATATGACTAATGATGGAGGGAGATATGGGACTATTAATTCTGGTTATAACAAAAGTTAAAAGTTAGTTCTGTTGATGATTCATTTTGCCTAATCAACATCTTAATAACAGGTGAAAAGATTAAGAGCAATAAGTAGTCTCAGTTTCTTATTGCTGATTGCTGTGATATTTTAAAGATTGAAATCAATAATTAAGATAATTAAGTCATTCAATGTCAACCTTCTATGCAGACATTTAAAACTATTTAAATAAATAGCTGGCATACAGCCATATGACATTTGGGTTGTTCTGACATGCTTTGCTCTATACCTGACTAGATAAAAAAGAGGGCAAATGATGTATTTATAAATATACTAAAGTAGGAGAACTTGAAATAGGACTTCATAAAGTAAACTCCTAAAGATATAGAGTAAAGCATTCTTTGACTTGGATTCACAAAACTCCAACATTTCCATTTTCATGAAACATGTTTACTCATATTACTTTGTTATCCATAACCATTCAGAGAATTGCGGACAGCTGATAGGACACCCAGTAGTGTACTCAATCCATCTGTTCATCCATCAACCTTATGGCGAATATGTGAAATGAAAAGTTTGCCTGAGGTCACAAAATAAAGGCAGAATTTAGTCATGGCAGTTAAGAAAAACAAACAAACAAACAAACAAATCATCCTTTAACCTTTTGGCTAAATTTGTACTGAAATTACCTTGTTACCTTTGACTGATCTTGAACAACTGATCTTGTTCAAGATGACTGATTTGGAACAACTATGTAAAATCCTGCTTTACATTTGATAGTAATTTAGTTGACATTAAAAAAATTCAATCAATAAATCTATATAATTTTTAAAAAGTGGTCAGGACAATATATGTTTTTTACAGATGATTTTTAATGTAAGGAGCTCTTAGATTATATACTTTTAGTTGTGGGTTGGAGGGGTGCACAATACATCTTGGAAAATGGTAACTTAAATTTGCCCACCACAAGTGGTCCATCTGTCTCTCCTCATCACAGAGAACACCTCAAAAAATTTTCTTTTAAGATTTCATTCATTGATTCATTTGTCAGAGTAAGAGAGAGATCACAAGCAAGGGGAATGGCAGGACAACAGAGAAGCAGGCTTCCTGCTGAGCAAGGAGCTGATGTGGGATTGGATCCCAGGACCTGGGATCATGATCTGAGCTGTAAACAGATGCTTAACCGACAACCACCCAGGCATCTCTCAAAAATTGTTTTTATAGCAATCAGTCCTTAGTAGAGAATAATCTATAACTTGAAACATGGAATATTGTATATTAAATTATCAAAAACCTCTATAATACAACTACATGATTAAGTTTAAAGTGCATATATATCAAGCAAATAGTTTATCTTTCAATATAATCAGAATAAGTAAACTTCTATGTTTTATCTTAATGTGTGGCATTATATTTACTGAAGTCTATATGATATAAATAACCTAGAATTCTGACTTCTTTTTAAATATGGCTTTGCATTTATTATTTCTTTTTTTTTTAAGATTTTATTTATTTATTTGACAGACAGAGATCACAAGTAGGCAGAGAGGCAGGCAGGCAGAGAGAGAGGAAGGGGAGCAGGCTCCCTGTTGAGCAGAAAGCCCAATGCGGGGGGTCAATCCCAGGACCCTGGGATCATGACCTGAGCCAAAGGCAGAGACTTTAACCCATTGAACCACCCAGGCGCCCCTAGAATTCTGACTTCTATCCCCGTTTCTGTAATAGTATTTTTTTTATTCATTAATTCCTTCAACAAATGAAACACTTGAAACTTAAGAAACACAATGGTTATTTTTAGATAATAAGAATGCTACAATAAATGAGAGTATCTACCTTCAAATTGCTAGTAGGAGAGACAGGTAAGTAAATAGCAATTAAAGTGCAATATGATAAGAGTTATAATGGTTCTTAGTTCAAAAGGACAAGGCAGCCCACAGAAAAGGCACATAATCTCTTCTTGAGTACCTAGGAAAACCTCACACTGGAATTCACATCTTAGATGAGACTCAAAGAATAAGTAGGAGTTAATCAATGAGAAAAAGAAAGAGCATCCTAGGTAGAAGGAATTGAATGTGTAAAATTCCAAAAGAGATGAGGAATATGGTATCTTTACAAAACCATAAAGTTTTGGATATAAATAGGGCAGGTTACAAGCAGTGGTGATGTGAGAGAAATGCTTTTGTGATGGTAACGAGAGGTCTGGTAGCTGTGAAATCAGTTAATAAGAAATAATCACTACCTGACCAAAATAGTAACAATAGTATAAGAAGAAATGAATAAATGCCAAATATGATTGGTTACTGATTTTCCATGAGGTTGAATGGAGTTTTGGACATAGTAATTTGGAATGAATCATGATCAGTCAAAAATATATTGAAATGTGAGGATATGGTTAGCAGTGATTAGGCTCTTTGGGATGAATTCTGGAATGCAGAAATATTTGGGGAAGCAATAATATATGACTGTGGGAGAAAAATGAGATTTTGCATTTCTTTTTCTAACATTTTTTTCATTTGAACTCAGAGCTCAGTTCTGTGGAGAGACTTGACAGTTAAATCAGAGTCGTTTGCTGACATTTTGAGATTCAATCTGTAATCTAAGATGTAAAATGGAAAGGGCTTATAGCAGACAGAAGAGTCTTGGGCAGAATATAATAAGAAGTAATCTCCAGCTTCCTGTCACAGCAGTAAGAAATTGTTATACCTTTGTGGATGAGGAAAAGCCATGGCTATAGACTGAATGTTTGTATTCCCTTAAAACTCATATATTGAAACCTAAGCCCTAATATAGTGGAATCTGGAGATGAGGCTTTTGGGAGCTAATTAGGTCATGAGGGTGAGCCCCTCATGGATGAGATGAGTGCTCTTAAAAAAGACACTCTAGAGAGATCCCTTGCCCCTTCCATCCTATGAGGACAAGGCAAAAAGACTGCCATCTCTGACCCACTTTGAACCACAGAGTGGGTTCTCACCAGACACAATTTGCCGATACTTTGACTGGGACCTACCCTCTAGAACTGTGAGGGAAAAAATAAATAAATAAATAAATAAAAATAAAATCCAGTTTGTAATCCATCTAGTAGTCCATAACATTTTTTACAGAAACCCAAATGGACTAAGATAGCTATCATGGCAGTAAGGAGAACATAGATATGTTTGTATCTGTTTGTGTATGTTTGGGGGAAGAGGAGGCTCATGAAGAGAGGAAACAGGAAGTTAGCCTCAGGATCCCTTTTCCAGGGAGGTGGCAAGGTAGATCTATTTTTTGATCTGTGGCCAGAAAAGATATATGCCCAATTTCCTCATTAAAAATCTTCTATCTGTTCATAATAAAAAATTCAGATAAATTAATATATAGTTGTATATATAGTTGTATAGTTAACTTATATGTATGGTTATTCTTCTTTTATATTGAGGTATAACTTACATACAGTAAAATATTTTGACCTTAAGTTTTTCATTCATTGAATTTTCAAAATTGCATAAATCCATGTAATCTGCATACCAAAAGAATAAAGACCAAAGCTATCATCCCAGAAAATTCATTATTGGTCCTTTCCATTTAAATGCATACCTTACTCCTACCCATGGATTAGTTTTGCTTTTACTGAATTTTATATAATGTCCTGGCCTCTTTTACTCCATATAATGTTTTTTGAAATTTATTATGTCTTTGTATGTATCTGCAGTTTCTTTTTTTTTTAATTGTTGAGTAGTATTCTATTATATAGATATACCACAGTTTTCTTTTTATGTGGGTAGTTATTGGGATTATTTTCAGTGTGTTGGCTATCATGAATAAGGCTGCTATAAACCATTTTTTTCAACCCATTTTTAGGGCTTCATGTTTTCCTTCCATTCAGTAAATAACAGAGAGTTCAAATACAGTAGGAGAATGAATAATTTTCAAAGAAATGTCACTTACCCATAATCCTACCATTTACAATTATAAATGTATGCATGTTCTAAGCACTCTGTATCTTCAGAGACATTTTGTATTGTTAACATTTTTTAAAGAACTTCTCCACCTATACCTTACTACTTCAGTTTAATTTTTTAAAACAGATTTATTGTAGGATATTTTGTTCTTTTTAAACAACTTATTGAAACAATATACAAAATGTTGCACATTTAGAGCATAAATTTTCATAAATTTTGACATATGCATAATTTATGAAATCATTACTAGAATCAAAATGGACATATTTATCCTCCAAAAGTTTCCTATGCCCCTTTGTAATCTGTCATTCCTATTAAGAAGGAGTGTCCGCCTGGGGCAAAGACACTCCTTCTTAATTCAAAACATCACTTATGTACTTCATGTCACTCTAGATAAGTTTATATTTTTTAGAGTTTTATGTGAACGGAGTCATACAACTTATAATCCTTTTTACTGGACTTCTTTCTTTCAACATTTTTGAGATTCTTCCATGTCGTTGTGGGTTTCAGTATTTCATTCATGTTTATTGATGTATAGTATTCTACTGTATAGATATACTATTTGTTTATGGACTTTTTTTCTAATTTTCAGCTATTATACTGTGATTATTATTGGAAAATCATTTGAATGACATATTATTTGTTTTATCTTGAGTACACACACTATGACAGGTATTATACATAGCATATATGTTTAACCTTTTAAAAAACTATTCAGAAATAGTTGTACTCTTACAGTCCCACCAGATCAAATTGCTGTACATCCTTGCAAACCTATAGTAAGTGTGCAGTGATATCTCATCATGATTTTAATTTCCATTCTCCTAGTAAATAGTAATGATGAGCATATTTTCATGTGTTTATTTGTATTTTCTTTGGTAAAATGTTTCTTTAAATTTTTTGTCAATTTTTATGGTGGTGTTGGGTTGTTTGTTTCATTGATTGAGTTTTGAGAGCATTTTATATATTCTGGGTTCATATTTTATCTTTTTTTTTTTTTTTTTTTTTAAAGTAGCCCCTATGCCCAGCATGGAGCCCAGCTCACAGCCCTGAGATTAAGACCTGAGCTGAGATCAAGAGTTAGATGCTTAACTGACTAAGCCACCCAGGATATATATCTATCTTAATAAAATTTCTTTCTGCTCTTGAAAAGGTTTCATTTACCTGTGGTTGAATGAAATTTTTAAAAATGACAAATAAGACAAATTGTTTGATAGTGCTATCTAAGTCTGTTATATTCTTACTGATGTTCTGCCTGTCTCCCCTATCAAAAATTCAAAAGTATAAAGTTTCTGAAAAATATATGTATACACAATTTATATACACATATAATATATATGTATATATATATATACACATGTATGTATGTAAGTTTCTGAAAATATATGTATACACACATTTATATACATATATGTATATATATTAGTATATATATACACATATATAATGTATGTGTAGGTCTTACTGTAGATAGACACATATTTAGCACACACACATACATATATAATGTTTATATGTGTAACTATACACTTTTCACCTTTTACTTTTACATTATTTGTGACTTCATAATAAAGATCATTTTTAAAGACATGTTTTGATATTTTTTCCATTTTAACAAACACTCTATTATATCTGGGGATTTTAGTTTTTGCCAAATTATGTGCAATTTTCAGCCATTATATCTACAAATATCTTTTATTTTCCATCCTCTTTCATCTTATGTGGGGACCTAATCAGAGGTATTTTAGGATGCTTGTAGTTGTCCCACAGTTCACTAATGATTGATCAATTGATTTAGATTATTTTGTCTATATTTCATTTTGAATAGTTTATATTGCTCTATTTTCAAGTACACTAATTTTTTCTTCTTCTAAGTGTCCAATCTGCCATTAATTTCATTGTTCTCATTATCAGATAAGGTTTAAACTCATAGTTTAATCAAAACCAGTTAACTAGATCTTTTAACATTTTTTGTGTCTGTACCTAATTTCTTTTTAACATATAGAACACAGTTATATGAACTGTTTCAAGGACCTTGTCTCCTAATTCTAAAATCTGTTTTAATTTGAGGTGCATTTTGATTGAATTATCTCATCATGGTCATATTTCCCTACTTCTTTGCATGAATGTAATCCTGTGGATTTTAATATTTTGGAGTGCAGAGTATTTTTATATTTCCATAAATATCCTTAAGTTCAGTTCCAGAATACACTTACTGTTGGGGTTAATGTAGAGCATGAAATCTTTAATACCTGGCTTGCTAAAATGTAACACAGAGGCCAATGCGGGCGAGGGAAGGTTTCAGAGAGGGGCATACACTTTTGGAAGGCCGAGGCTGATGTGACCCATGGAATGCCCTGAGAGAGATGCCTTCTTGGAAGTTTCATAGCCCAAACAGCTGCCCTGTGATCTAAGAGAGGTACGCATTGTCCCTGAAGCTATCCTTAGTAGAACTCATAGAACACACGAATTAGGATATTGTATCTTTCCTGATAAACAGATCCTCCTGGTTCCAGTAAGACCCCTTGTCATACATCAAGTGCTTGAGAAACAGTGACAAGAATTTGTGATTAACCTGAAGGACCAATAAAAGGGAGCAAAGAAGGGCAAAGTTTCTTCTTCTCTAAGGGTTGACCCCCTTGCCTTCTCCTCTCTTTTTCAGCAAAGTTTGGAGTAAGCTTTCATCTATTGGTATGGGGATTGTTGGTCATTCCTGAAAAGTTACTTGGAAACAATTTGATCTTTTCAGGTTTTCTTTTAAGATTACCTTGGTGGGTATGTAACAGTGCTCATTCTTATTATAATTATATTCTACTAATGCACATGTTTTCACGTTCTTGACCTTATGTCCCATTACTAATGACAGTTTACAGATTGGCTGATGGAAAAAGGTGTTATTGCCAGCCCTATGTGAATGTTGTAGACTACATGCATTTCTTTCGAATACTTCTTTACCAGAGCTTGGGTGGTTTCCTCACGTCTTTGCATTTGAGTTCCCTCTGTAGACTCTTTTCTCTCTGGTATTGTGTCTTATGAACACTAGTCAACTTTGTGTCCCAGGGATCTCAGCTTTCTCTCCAACTCACTGAGTAACTTCTCCTCCTCCTGGCTTACCTTCTCCTGTGCTGCGGCTGGAATCTCTCTCGAGGCAATAAGTGAGGTCCATAGTAGAGCTTATCTCATTGTGTAAAGTATCCCAAGAATTGTCTTTCATTTTCTGATTATAATCTAATCACTCTGTCTTTGGAGTACATAATGAAATCAAGTCTTCTATCTTTATTATCCTTTTTAAAAATTTTGTTTGGGGAGTGGTTATTCTTTTTATTTTAATTTTTAACTTTTTTTATTTTTTATAAACATATAATGTATTTTTATCCCCAGGGGTACAGGTCTGTGAATCGCCAGGTTTACACACTTTACAGCACTCACCATAGCACATACCCTACCCAATGTCTATAAACCCACCCCCCTTCTCCCAACCCCCCTCCCCCCAGCAACCCTCAGTTTATTTTGTGAGATTAAGAGTCACTTATGGTTTGTCTCCCTCCCAATCCCATCTTGTTTCATTTATTCTTCTCCTACCCCCATAACGCCCCATGTTGCATCTCCACTTCCTCATATCAGGGAGATCATATGATAGTTGTCTTTCTCTGCTTGACTTATTTCGCTAAGCATGATTCCATCCACGTCATCACAAATGGCAAGATTTCATTTCTTTTGATGGCTGCATAGTATTCCATTGTGTATATATACCACATCTTCTTGATCCAGTCATCTCTTCATGGACATCTAGGTTCTTTCCATAGTTTGGCTATTGTAGACATTGCTGCTATAAACATTTGGGTGCATGTGCCCCTTCGGATCACTACGTTTGTATCTTTAGAGTAAATACCCAGTAGTGCTATTGCTGGGTCATAGGGTAGTTCTTTTTTCAACATTTTGAGGAACCTCCATGCTGTTTTCCAGAGTGGTTGCACCAGCTTGCATTCCCACCAATAGTGTAAGAGGGTGCCCCTTTCTCCGCATCCTCGCCAGCATCTGTCATTTCCTGACTTGTTAATTTTAGCCATTCTGACTGGTGTGAGGTGGTATTTCATTGTGGTTTTGATTTGTATTTCCCTGATGCCGAGTGATATGGAGCCCTTTATCATGCGTCTGTTAGCCATCTAGATGTCTCCTTTGCAGAAATGTCTGTTCATATCTTCTGCCCATTTCTTGATTGGACTATTTGTTCTTTGGGTGTTGAGTTTGCTAAGTTCTTTATAGATTTTGGATACTAGCCCTTTATCTGATATGTCGTTTGCAAATATCTTCTCCCATTCTGTCAGTTGTCTTTTGGTTTTGTTAACTGTTTCCTTTGCTGTGCAAAAGCTTTTGATCTTGAAAAATCCAAATAGTTCATTTTTGCCCTTGCTTCCCTTGCCTTTGGCAATGTTCCTAGGAAGATGTTACTGCGGCTGAGGTCGAAGAGGTTGCTGCCTGTGTTCTCTTCAAAGATTTTGATGGATTCCTTTCTCACATTGAGGTCCTTCATCCATTTTGAGTCTATTTTCATGTGTGGTATAAGAAAATGGTCCAATTTCATTTTTCTGCATGTGGCTGTCCAATTTTCCCAACACCATTTATTGAAGAGGCTGTCTTTTTTCCATTGGACATTCTTTCCTGCTTTGTCAAAGATTAGTTGACCATAGAGTTGAGGGTCTATTTCTGGGCTCTCTATTCTGTTCCATTGATCTATGTGTCTGTTTTTGTGCCAGTACCATGCTGTCTTGATGATGACAGCTTTGTAATAGAGCTTGAAGTCCTGAATTGTGATGCCACAAACTTTAGTTTTCTTTTTCAATATTCCTTTGGCTATTTGATGTCTTTTCTGGTTCCATATAAATTTTATGGATATTTGTTCCATTTCTTTGAAAAAAATGGATGGTATTTTGATAGGAATTGCATTAAATATGTAAATTGCTTTGGGTATCATAGACATTTACACAATATTTGTTCTTCCAATCCAGGAGCATGGAACATTTTTCCATTTCTTTGTGTCTTCCTCAATTTTATCTTAGTCTTATTTAGGTTTATTCCTAGTATCTTATAGTTTGGGGTGCAATTGTAAATGGGATTAACTTCTTAATTTCTCTTTCTTCTGTCTTGTTGTTTGTGTAGAGAAATGCAACTGATTTCTGTGCATTGATTTTATATCCTGGCACTTTACTGAATTCCTGTACAAGTTGTAGCAGATTTGGAGTGGAGTCTTTTGGGTTTTCCACATATAGTATCGTACCATCTGCGAAGAGTGATAGTTTGACTTCTTCTTTGCTGATTTGGATGCCTTTAATTTCCTTTTGTTGTCTGATTGCTGAGTACTAGGACTTCTAGTACTATGTTGAATAGCAGTGGTGATAATGGACATCCCTGCTGTGTTCCTGACCTTAGCAGAAAAGCTTTCGGTTTTTCTCCATTAACAATGATAATTGCGGTGGGTTTTTCATAGATGGCTTTGATAATATTGAGGTATATGCCCTCTATCCCTACACTTTGAAGAGTTTTGATCAGGAAGGGATGCTGTACTTTGTCAAATGCTTTTTCAGCATCTATTGAGAGTATCATATGGTTCTTGTTCTTTCTTTTATTAATGTGTTGAATCACATTGATTGATTTGTGGATGTTGAACCAACCTTGAAGCCCTGGAATAAATCCCACTTGGTCGTGGTGAATAATCCTTTTAATATACTGTTGAATCCTATTGGCTAGTATTTTGGAGAGAATTTTTGGCTCTGTGTTTATCAAAGATATTTGTCTGTAGTTCTCTTTTTTGATGGGATCCTTGTCTGGCTTTGGGATGAAGGTGATGCTGGCCTCATAAAATGAGTTTGGAAGTTTTCCTTCCATTTCTATTTTTGGGAACAGTTTCAGGGGAATAGGAATTAGTTCTTCTTTAAATGTTTGGTAGAATTCCCCTGGGAAGCTGTCTGGCCCTGGGCTTTTGTTTGTTTGGAGATTTTTTATGACTGTTTCAATCTCCTTCCTGGTTATGGGTCTCTTCAGGCTTTATATTTCTTCCTGGTTCAGTTGTGGTAGTTTATGTCTCTAGAAATGCATCCATTTCTTCCAGATTGTCAAATTTGTTTGCGTAGAGTTGCTCATAGTATGTTCTTATAATTATTTGTATTTCTTTGGTGTTAGTTGTGATCTCTCCTCTTTCATTCATGATTTTATTTATTTGGGTCCTTTCTCTTTTCTTTTTGACAAGTCTGGCCAGGGGTTTATCAATCTTATTAATTCTTTCAAAGAACCAGATCCTAGTTTCATTGATTTGTTCTATTGGTTTTTTGTTTGTTTGTTTCTATTTCATTGATTTCTGCTCTGATCTTTATGATTTCTCTTCTGCTGCTGGGTTTAGGGTTTCTTTCTTGTTCTTTCTCCAACTCCTTTAGGTTGTGCACTTGAGACCTTTCTTGTTTCTTGAGAAAGGATTGTACCGCTATATATTTTCCTCTCAGGACTGCCTTTGCTATGTTCCACAGATTTTAAACCATTGTGTTTTCATTATAATTTGTTTCCATGAATTTTTTCAATTCTTCTTTAATTTCCTGGTTGACCCATTCATTCTTTAAAAGGATGCTGTTTAGTCTCCATGTATTTGGGTTCCTTCCAAATTTCCTCTTGTGATTGAGTTCTAGCTTCAGAACATTGTGGTCTGAAAATATGCAGGGAATGATCCCAATCTTTTGATACCGGTTGAGACCTGATTTAGGACCCAGGATGTGATCTATTCTGGAGAATGTTCCATGTGCACCAGAGAAGAATGTGTATTCTGCTGCTTTGGGATGAAATGTTCTGAATATATCTGTGATGTCCATCTGGTCCAGTGTGTGATTTAAGGCCTTTATTTCCTTGTTGATCTTTTGCTTGGATGATCTGTCCATTTCAGTGAGGGCAGTGTTAAAGTCCCCTACTATTATTGTATTATTGTTGATGTGTTTCTTTGATTTTGTTATTAATTGGTTTATATAGTTGGCTGCTCCCACGTTGGGGGCATAGATATTTAAAATTGTTAGATCTTCTTGTTGGACAGATCCTTTGAGTATGATATAGTGTCCTTCCTCATCTCTTATTATAGTCTTTGGTTTAAAATCTAATTGATCTGATATAAGGATTACCACCTCTGCTTTCTGCTGATGTCCATTAGCATGGTAAATTGTTTTCCACTCCCTCACTTTAAATCTGGAGGTGTCTTTGGGTTTAAAATGAGTTTCTTGGAGGCAACATATAGATGGGTTTTGTTTTTTTATCCATTCTGATACCCTGTGTCTTTTGATTGGGGCATTTAGCCCATTAACATTCAGGGTGACTATTGAGAGATATGAATTTAGTGCCATTGTATTGCCTGTAAGGTGACTGTTCCTGTATATTGTCTCTGTTCCTTTCTGATCTACTACTTTTAGGCTCTCTCTTTGCTTTAGAGGACCCCTTTCAATATTTCCTGTAGAGCTTTTTTGGTGTTTGCAAATTCTTTCAGTTTTTGTTTGTCCTGGAAGCTTTTAATCTCTCCTTCTATTTTCAATGATAGTCTAGCTGGATATAGTATTCTTGGCTGCATGCTTTTCTTTATTAGTGCTCTGAATATATCATGCCAGTTCTTTCTGGCCTGCCAGGTCTCATTGGATAAGTCTGCTGCCAATCTAATATTTTTACCATTGTATATTACAGACTTCTTTTCCCGGGCTGCTCTCAGGATTTTCTCTTTGTCACTAAGACTTGTAAATTTTACTATTAGGTGACAGGGTGTGTACCTATTCTTGTTGATTTTGAGGGGGGTTCTCTGTGCCTCCTGGATTTTGATGCTGGTTCCCTTTGCCATATTAGGGAAATTCTCTCCAATAATTCTCTCCCATATAACTTCTGCTCCCCTCTCTCTTTCTTCTTCTTCTGGAATCCCAATTATTCTAATGTTTTTTCGTCTTATGGTGTCACTTATCTCTCAAACTCTCCCCTCGTGGTCCAGTAGCTGTTTGTCCCTCCTTTGCTTAGCTTCTTTATTCTCTGTCATTTGGTCTTCTATATCACTAATTCTTTCTTCTGCCTCATTTATCCTAGAAGTGAGACCCTCCATTTTTGATTGCACCTCTTTAATAGCTTTTTTTATTTCAACTTGGTTAGATTTTAATTCTTTTATTTCTCCAGCAAGGGCTTTTATATCTCCTGAGAGGGTTTCTCTAATATCTTCCATGCCTTTTTCAAGCCCAGCTTGAACCCTAGATCTGACATATTACCAATGTTTGTATTGATTAGGTCCCTAGCCTTTGGTATTGCCTCTTGTTCTTTTTTTTTTTAAAGAGAAAATCTTTTTTTTTTTTAATTTGTTTATTTGACAGACAGAGATCACAAGTAGACAGAGAGGCAGGCAGAGAGAGAGAGAGGGAAGCAGGCTCCAGCAGAGAGCCCGATGCGGGACTCAATCCCAGGACACTGAATTCATGACCTGAGGCAGTGGCTTAACCCACTGAGCCACTCAGGAACCCTTGTTCTTTTTTTTGTGATGAATTTTTCAGCTTTGTCATTTTGTCCAGATAAGAGTATATGAAGGAGCAATAAAATACTAAAAGGGTGTCATAGACCCCAGGAAAATACGCTTTAACCAAATCAGAAGAGACCCCAAATTGTGGGGGGGAGAAAGGGGATAAAAAGAGGTTCAGAAAGAGAAAAAAGAAACAATTAAAAAAAGAAAATGTATAAAGAAAAAATATAAAAAAGAAAAAAATATATATATATTAGATAAACTAGTTAAAAAACGTTACAAAAGAAAAGGGCAAAAGTTATAAAAAATTAGCAGAAGAAGAAAAAAATTAAAACAAAAAACAAATTAAATTAACTGCAAGACTAATGAATCATGGGAAGAAAGCCATGAGTTCCGTGCTTTGCTTTCTCCTCCTCTGGAATTCCACTCCTCTCCTTGGTACTGAACCTGCACTCCTTGGTAGGGAACTTGGTCCTGGCTGGATTTCTTTTTTATCTTCTTTGGGAGGGGCCTGTTGTAGTGATTTTCAAGTGTCTTTGCCCCAGGCAAAATTGCACCGCCTTTACCAGGGGCTGGGCTGAGTAATCCGCTCAGGTTCGCTTTCGGTACCTTTTGTTCCCTGAACACTTTCCGAAGAGTTCTGGAGGCGGGAATGAAAATGGTGGCCTCCCAGTCTCTGGCCCAGAGGAGCTGAGAGCTTGGGGCCCCACTCCTCAGTGCACCCTCAGAGAATAGTGCCCAATAACTCCAGTCTCCCTGGCCTCTGGCCGCACTCTGAGCTCACCCAGGCTGTGACTGGTTCAAGGTAACCCCGAGCTGAGAGCTCACTCCTCAATTCTGTCTCTGTAGCTGGCTTCCCCATACTAATACTTGCAAACTCTGTGACACTCAGACACCCCTGGTCCTACTGTGACCCTGCAGGACCTGGGTCCACACTGACCCCGCGTGGGCTTCACCCTGGTTTCGCCTCTGGAGCAATGTCCCTCAGCAGAACAGACTTTTAAAAGTCCTGATTTTGTGCTCTGCTGCTCCGTCACTTGCCAGGAGCCAGCCCCCTCCCCCGGGGTCTATCTTCCCATTGCTTTGGATTCACTTCTCCGCCAGTCCTACTTTTCAGAAAGTGGTTGATTTTCTGTTTCTAGAATTGTTGTTCTTCTTCTCTTCGACCTCCCATTGGATTTGTAGGTATATTTGCAATGTTTAGATAAGCTGTCTAGCTGATCTTCTGCTACCTGATGTAGCCTCAGCCTGCCACTTCTCCGCCATCTCGACCCCTTCCAGTTATTCTTTTATTGTATTCATGTTCTTGCTATTTTGTGCTTCCATACAAATTTGAGATTGAGTCTCTTGATCTCTTCAAGAAATCCTGTCGGACTTTGATAGAGAATTTTTTTTAATCTATAGATCAATTTGAGAAAATATGTATGATAATACTGTCATTCTTTCCATGAACATTTTATATTTCTTAATTTCTTTATGTCTTCTTTAATTTCTCTCATAATTACTATACTCAGTATTTAATTTTTTATGCTTTTTAAAAAGTGTTTCTTATGCATTAGGTTATTTAATCCTGACAGCAGATTTAGAGGTATTATCTCCATTTTATAGATGAAGAACAAATACATACAAGGGTTAAATAATAACAGGCCTATTAATTTAAGCCAAACAGCCTGGTTCCTAATTTGTGTTCTTAACAGTTATACTTCTAACTTCTTCTCCAGTTTTTTTTTTTTTAAGTAGGTTTAATTTTTTAATTTTTTAAAATTAACATATATGTATTATTTGTTTCAGGGGTACAGGTCTACAGTTCATCAGTCTTACACTATTCACAGTGGTCACCATAGCACATACCCTCCCCAATGTCCATCACCCAACCACACCATTCCTCCCACCCCATTCCCCTCCAGCAACCTTCAGTTTATTTCCTGAGATTAAGAGACTCTAATGATTTGTCTCCCTCTGTGGTTTCATCTTTTTTCATTTTTCCCTCCCTTCCCCTATGATCCTCCGTCTTGTTTCTCAGATTCTTCATATCAATGAGATCATATGATAAATGTCTTTTCTCTGATTGGCTTATTGGGTATTAGCATAATACCCTCTAGTTCCATCTAAGTCCTTGCAAGTGGCAAGATTTCAGGGGATTTTGATGGCTGCATAATATTCCATTGTGTGTGTGTGTGTGTGTGTGTGTGTATGTGTGTGTGTACATACAATAGACTATTATGATGTGAAATATATATATATTATCTCACATATTCTTTATCCATTCATCTTCTGATAGACATCTAGGCTCTTTCCATCATTTGGCCATTGAGGAAATTGTTGCTATAAACTTTCGAGTGCACGTGTCCCATCAGATCACTACATTTGTATCTTTAGAGTGAATACCTAGTAGTGCAATTGCTGGGTCATAGGGTAGCTCTATTTTCAACTTTTTGAGGAAACTTCATACAGTTTTCCAGAGTGGCTGGACCGGCTTGCATTCCCACTAACAGTGTAGGAGGGCTCTCCTTTCTCCACATCCTCACCAACACCTGTCATTTCCTGATTTGTTAATTTTAGCCATTCTGACTGGTGTGAGGTGTTATCTCATTGTGGTTTTTGTTTGTACTTGCCTGATGCCGAGTGATGTTGAGCGTTTTTTCATGTGTCTGTTGCTCATGTGGATGTCTTCTTTGCAGACAAAGAAGTCTGTTCATGTCTTCTGCCCATTTTTTGATTGGATTATTTGTTCTTTGTATGTTGAGTTTGTTAATTTTTTAGAGATTTTGGATATTACCCCCGTATCTGTCATTTGCAAATATCTTCTGCTGTTGTCAGTTGTCTTTTGGTTTTATTGACTGTTTCCTTTGCTGTGCAAAAGCTTTTGATCTTGATGAAGTCCCAGTAGTTTATTTTGCCCTTGCTTCTCTTGCCTTTGGTGATATTTCTAGAAAGATGTTGCTCTAGCTGAGGTCAAAAAGGTTGCTGCCTGTGTTCTCCTCAAGGATTTTGATCTGTTTCTGTCTCACATTGAGGTCTTTCATCCATTTTGAGTCTATTTTTATGTGTGGTTTATATGTGTGGTATAAGGAAATGGCCCAGTTTCATTCTTCTGCATGTGGCTGTCTAATTTCCCCAAACTATTTGTTGAAGAGATTTTTTTTTTCCAGTGGATATTCTTTCCTGCTTTGTCAAAGATTAATTGACCATAGAGGTCAGAGTTCATTTCCGGTCTCTTTGTTATGTTCCACTGATATATGTGTCTGTTTTTGTGCCAGTACCATACTGTCTTAATGATGACAGCTTTGTAATAGAGCTTGAAGTCGGGAATTGTGATGCCGCCAACTTTGGATTTCTTTTACAACATACCTATTTGTAGGAATGTGGCTATTTGGCTATTTGGGGTCTTTTCTGGTTCCATATAAATTTTAGGGTTATTTGTTCCATTTCTTTGAAAAAAGTTGGTGGTATTTTGATAGGAATTGCATTAAATGTGTAAATTGCTCTAGGTAGCATAGACATTTTCACAATATTTGTTCTTCCAATCCATGAGCATGGAACATTTTTCCATTTTGTGTCTTCCTCAATTTCTTTCTTGAGTATTCTATAGTTTTCCTAGTACAAATTTTTTGCCTCTTTGGTTGGATTTATTCCTAAGTATCTTATGTTTTTGGGTGCAATTGTAAATGGGATCAACTCCTTAATTTCTCTTTCTTCTGTCTTGTTGTTGATGTATAGAAATACAACTGATTTCTGTGCATTGATTTTATGTCCTGACACTTTACTGAATTCCTGTATGAGTTCTAGCAGTTTTGGGTTGTAGTCTTTTGGGTTTTCTACATCAAATACTATATCATCTGCAAAGAGTGAGAGTTCGATTTCTTTGGCAATTCAAGAGCCTTTTATTTCTTTTTGTTGTCTGATTGCTGAGGCTAGGACTTCTAGTACTATGTTGAATAGCAGTAGTGATAGTTGATAATTTTTTATCCTTTAAAAAATTCTATTTTTTAATTTTATTTTTCAATTGATTATTGTTAAGAAATACAAATATAAATAAATATTGCACATTAAAATATGTCTTACAGCCCCTCTGAATTTACTTCTTAGTTCTAATACGATTTGTAGATTTGAGACTTCCTATTTTCAAAATTGTGTGGTCTATGGAAAGGGATTGCTTTGCCTTCTTTTAAAACATCTAAATTGATACCTAATTCACATAAAACCATTTACCTGTTAAAATTGTCCAGTTCAATTTCTTTGGAAAATTCATGTATTTATATAACCATCACTGTAGTATAATTTTAGAACATCATCACCCCAAAACAAATCACTGCCTGTATCTTTTAAGTGGTTACTCTCAGTTCCCCCCTGTCTATCTCCACACAAAACACTGAGCATCTAGTAAATTAATTTCTATTTTTATAGATTTATGTATTCTGGACATTTCATATAAATGGATTCATACAATATGTCGTCTGTGTGTGTATGTCTTTTTTTGGTTGTTTGTTTTTGGTTTTGTGGGGTTTTTTGTTTGTTTGTTTGTTTGCTTGTTTAGCACAAGGCTACAGTGTTTCATCAGTATACATCATTGCTGCCAAATAATATTTCATTGTGTTGATACAGCACAGGTTGTTTATCTACTTAGTAGTTGGTGGACATTTGGGTTCTCTCCACATTTTGGTGCTTATGGATAATACTGCTAAAAACATATGTGTGTGTAAGTGATCTTTTTCTTTTATTTATGGAAGAGTTTTGAAAGGATTTGCATTTATTCTTTAAGTGTTTGATAGAGTTTACCAGTGAAGTAATCTGTGCTTGGGCTTTTTCTTGTGGAAGGTTTTAAAATTATAGATCTAGTGTCTTAATTTTATTAAAACTATATTTGGATTATCTTTTTCTTTCTAGAGTTAGTTTTGCTGTATTTCTAGATCTTGTCCACTAATCTGAGTTGTCTAATTTGTTAATATATGGTTGCTTTCAAATTTAATTCCACTGTGGTTGCAAAGGATACTTTATATAATTTAAATTATTTAAGTTTAATGAAGCTTATTTTATTGCCTAGCGTAGTGTCTGTTCTGGAAAATGTTCCATGTATGCTGGAGAAGAGTATATATTCTGCTCTTCTTGGGTGGCATGCCCTCCAGATGTCTGTTAGATCTGATGGATTTACAGTGTTTCAAGTCCTCTGTTTTCTTATTTAACTTATTTTTTTTAAAGATTTTATTTATTTGGCAAAGAGAGAGAGAGAGAGATCACAAGTAGGTGGAGAGGCAGGCAAAGAGAGAGAAGAAACAGGCTCCCTGCTGAGCCGAGAGACTAATGACCTGAGCCAAAGGCAAAGGATTAACCCACTGAGCCACCCCGGCGCTCCTCTTACTTAACTTATGCCTAATTGTTCTAGTCGTTATTACCTGTGGGATATTGAAGTCTTCAACTCTTTTTTACTTAACCTTTTTTTTTTTTTTTTTACTAGTTTTATGGTTTTATTAACACAAATACTGCTCTCAAGTCTTATTTTTGAAGTGTCTATTTCTTGCTTCAATTCTATCAGGTTGTGCTTCATGTATTTTGGAACTTGATTGTTAGGTGCATATTATTTAATTATTATATTTTATTGGTTTATGGATCTGTTTATCATTATGAAAATCCCATCTTTGCTCTAGTAACAACTGTTCTTCAAATTATTTTCCCCCTGATATTAGTATAGCCACTGCAACTCTCTTTTCCTTGCTATTTGCATGGTGTGTGTATATATATCTTTTTTTTCATTCTGCTAATCTCTGCTTTTAGAGTTTTAATCTAAGTATAATTTAGATTTAAATTTAAATACAAAAAATATAATTCCTATCTTATACATAATTACATTATATGTAAATAATTTTAAAATAGGAATTATATTAGTAATTTTGCTGCTATTTACTATATGCCTTATGGCTTTCTATTTCTGTTCATTATTATTCTTTATGTGTTACAAAGACTTTTTCTAACTTAACACTTTAATTTCAGTATAATGTATGTTTACCTATCTATCTATCTATATATAAAGTTATTTTGAAATGGATATGGTGTATATTACAATAATCATCTTACTTTAAAATAATCTTGTTCAGATCAATACCAATGTCAATGAAATCTGGAAACTTTGTTTCAAATTGCTATGTTCCCTCCTTGTTTTTTTATGTTATTATTACCATATAAATTATGTGTTTTAATATCATATTTAATAAATAATTCTATATAATTTAGGTGATTAAAGGCTAAAAGAAAAAGGTAAAAAGAATAACACCTGTAGTAGGAAAATTTAGGTAATTTAAGATGGACAGAACCATAGTCTGAATAAAGAGAATAACTTAACTTAGTTCTTAATACTTCCAGATATATTCAGGCAAAAGTTGATCAAATGCTTTAAATATTTTTGTTAAAATGTCATTTAAAATATCCATAATAATCAGTTTTTACATAATCAAGTCAATGACACTACAGTGAATATAAATCAGCAAATAATGGGAAAAATGAGTGATTGTACCAAATATACATATATATATATGAACAAATTTCATAGAATGAGAAAAAATTAGGTAAATCTAATATGTATTTAAAAATTATTTGTCCCCATTAAAAATTACATTTGAGTTCTGTTATTTCAGAGTGCTCTGTAACATGTGATAATAGAGAGAGAAAATAAAAAGTGGAAACCTAGTGACTAAAATACCTTCTTTTTTTTTTTTTTTAAGATTTTATTTAGTTATTTGACAGAGTTCATAAAGCAGACAGGCAGGCAGAGAGAGAGGGGGAAGCAGGCTCCCCGCTAAGCAGAGAGCCTGATGCGGGGTTCCATCCCAGGATCCCGGGACCATAACCTGAGCCGAAGACAGAAGCTTTACCACACTGAGCCACCCAGGCGCCCCTAAAATACCTTCTTTTGTTTTTGTTTTATTGACTGTATGTAGTAGTATATATCATTATTGCAAAATAAAGGGATTTTTTTTTTCCTGTGTATCTAGAGCCCTGTAAAAATTCTCCATAGTAGGGTGGTAGCTTAGGAAGTGCAGTATTTTCTTTCCTTTCTTAGAGAGAGAAAGCTAAATTGGTAAACAGAGAAGAGCTAACATTGAATACATGCTGTTTTGGAGCATATTACAATTTCAATGTATTCCTCCGAAAACAGATGTTTTACATCTCTAGCCCATAGTACCTCTGAAGGTTATCTTATTTAGGAAACCTTTGCAAATGCTATCAAGTTAAAATGAAGTTATTAGGGTAAGCCCTAATCTAATGTGACTGGCATCACTCTAAGAGGGAAATTTGGATATAATACGCATGGAGAGTGTCAAGTAAAGACCGAGGCAGAGATTACAGTGAAGCATCTGTAAATGGCAGGGCCTGCCAACTGCCATCGGAAGCTGCATATACAAGAGATCAAGGAGTGCTACAGATTTAGCTACAGATTGCTAAATGTTCCCCGAAGCTAGAAGACAGGCATGAAATAGATTGTCCCTTAGAGCTTGCAGAATGAACTCTGTTGCCTACGTCTTGATTTTGGACTTGTAGGCACTGTAATTGTGAGACAAAAATTTTTGTTATATTAAGCCACCTAGTTCATGATACTACAATAGAGCAGCCCTAGATGATTAATACACATACTATTTATAGATTTCACTTATTTTAGGGACTTCATATCTTAAGAAACTTGCATGGATCATTTTACATTTCTGGTTAATATACTACTCAATTTTTGTACCAGTATGAACTGCCTGAAAAATACCATAATAATTAGACAAAACAATTTGGGGCTCAATTAATAGAAAGGTATTTTCTCAAATATTAACCCTTTTATTAAGTTGTTACATTGCAAATTATATGTAGGCTAATATATGTGGGTAGTTAAATGTGTGTTAACCAACCTTTAGAACCAGAATTTCTCATATTTATTTCCCTACAAATTTAGTCTCAGTACTAGAGTACTATACATTTCTTTCATATTTTTCTTGCTTTCCTTGAAAATGGAGATCCTTCTTTTAATTTTAACTTAAATAAACTGCTAACATAGGAGATGCCAATTATCTTTGTAAGAACATTTTTCTTAAACACGAAGGGGGTATAAATGTTTCTTGTATTGAGGTGAATATAGAAAATTAACACAAGTGCTCTTAAATTACTTTTAATATTTATATGGACTGTATTTTAACATGTCAAAGAAATAAGATATAATTTAAAGCCATGTTTCATAGCAAGGTGTGTATGTGTATGTCTCTGTGAATATATGTTTTAACTATGTAAACATAACTGCAAACCTTTTTTAAGTAATATCAAAGGAATCCATATAAATGGAATCCATATCAATGGATCTCTTTATATTAAGAAGAATGTATTAATATGCTATTTGAGAACTCTGGAAACCACAGAGACATTTTTAAGTTATTTAAGGTAAGGTAGCTCATCTAAAGAGTCCTTAAGAAGGCATTATAAAGACCTAACAAAGAAATAGATATTTTAAATGTTTTCTCAAGTTTAATATTTAAGAAAAAAATAATTAGGTAAATTTCTTATACAGTGTAGGCATTACAGGGAACACTCTCATAAAGGATAAAATGTCTGAGGAGAGAAAATATACTGACATTAAAAAGACAATGTTTGGGGGCACCTGGGTGACTCAGTTGGTTAAATGTTTGACTCCTGATTTTGGCTAGGGTCATGATCTCAGGGTGATGGAATCAGGCTCCATGCCCACCTGGTGCTCAGCTTGGAGTCTGCTTGAGAGTCTCTCTTTCTCTCTCTTTCTGCCCCTCCCTCCACTTGCACTCTAAACAAACAAATAAATAAATAAAATCTTAGGGAAAAAGACAGCATTTGGGAGGGTCCTACTTCTGCTCTTAGTCGTGCTCAATATGTATTGGTGCCTTTCCCGGTATACTGCTAATGGAGAAAAATAAGAAGTGCCTAGAATACTCAGAAGAAGACATATGCCAGTAGTAACCTTCCACCATTTTATTTTAATTTCTTTAAACCCACTAAGAGGGGTGCCTGTTCTCATTAGTTAAGCAGTTGCCTTCAGCTCAGGTCATGATCTCAGGGTCTTGCTCTGTGGAGAGTCTGCTTCTCCCTCTCCCTCTGCCCTTCCCCCTGCTCTTGCTCTCTCTCTCTCTTAAATGAATAAATTAAAAAATCTTTAAAATAAATAAAGAAAGCAAGCCACTAAGAGATGGGATAAGTAAGTAAGGATTTATTATTTTGGAATTTACCAACTACAGAGCAAAGGAGATTATAATGCAGACAAATTTAAAAATCAGATTTTTTTTTAAAAAAGAAGAGAAAATTTAAGCCTTTCCACAAAGTCCTACAATTAAGACTTTGATGTGTATTGTTTCAAATAGTTTATCTACTAACTATTCAACAAATATTTAATTAATGTCAGCTCTGTGTCAGATATTAAGCTAGGCACTATTTCACACTGATGGCCTTTGCCATTGAAAGATACATGTTTTGTTATTAGAGGTATGACTAAGCCAAGAGATAACAAAGTGTAGAAGGCATCATGATACAGTTAACACCAAATGCTTTGGAGAATGGATATATGAGAATAGCTTTTGAAATTAATAATCATTTTCTACTGAAAATTTGTGTGCAAAATATTCTGTCTGCCACAGTACCATGTTTGCATTATCCGATTTATGGAAAGTATATGTTGTTTTCTACAGTCCAAATTTTTAAAAAGTTGAAAAACTATATTTTGTTATGCAGAAGAATTTCAAAGGGAGTGCGTTTTCTATTATTGTCCTCCAAAAGGGGATTTAACAAGTTTCTGATGAGAAAAGCTTCATTTTAGGTTTTCATTTTTATTATAATTTAAACATATATAAGTACATTCTGGATCATCGAGAAGAAAACCTTATAAGTACATATACGCTACTTCAGAGCCTGAGTTTATATATATTTTAGAATATTATAGTAACACAATGTATATGGGTATGGACTGATGAGAAAGTGCATAAGTAGACTCATAAAGAAAATCCTTGCTAATTGATGGCCCCTGTGGCATACCAAGATTTCATCATAGTAATTCAAAGAAAGAAAAAAGTTGGAGCAATTCAATGGTTCCAACAGACATGCTGAAGCAAGAGAGTAATTTAATATTGTTACATTATTGCAAATTTGCATGTCATTGACTTTATGGTTTTCCTTGTTTTACATTTATAAATATGTTTCATTATATAAACGTGAAGCTATGTATATTAATATTTTATGGTTTTATATATTCAGATGCATTTTAATTAAAATTGTTTACGTTATTCAAAGTCTTCTCATACAACTCTTGAGTCCAGGGCACCACTGCTGCTGGAAAGCTTTCAAAAAAGCAAATCCACTGTCTGCTGCTAAAATGCAGTGTTCAGAATTCCACAGAAATGGGTGACAGAAGCTGTCTGGTTTGGGGAAGTTCCTCTCTTTCTCTTATTTGTACTTACTGTCAGGCACTTGATGGGAGATTTTAGGGCATACCTATTTTTACTCACCATTCTCGGTATACAAAGCCAAGTTTCCATTACTGTCCCTGAACTGGATTTTTAAATAGTCACGTATAGTCATTCAGAACTAACTTTCTTTCTTTTCTTTTCTTTTCTTTTCTTTCTTTCTTTCTCTTTCTTTCTTTCTTTCTTTTAAAAGATTTTATGTATTTATTTGAGAGAGAGAGAAGATAGAGACAGAGAGCTGTTGGGGGGGAGCAGAGGGAGAGGGAGAAGCAGATTCCACCCTAAGGGCAGAGCCTGATGTGGGGCTCCATCTCCCAACCCTAAGATCACGACCTGAGCTGAAATCAAGAGTTGGTTGCTCAATCAACTGAGCGACCCAGGTGCCCCAGAACTTTCTTTCTTAAGCTGAGAGGATTTAGAAATCATATTAAAAATAAAACAAATCTCTTGAGTGGCAGGTGTTTCAGTACCTACTCCCCTGGGACACATGAAAAACTTATCTTTCCCTTCTGAAGTTATCATAAGTTTTCCATAAAGACATTTTATAGTAAACAAAGCCTGGTGTGGTATGTGTGGGAATAGTAAATGACAGTCTGGCCAGAGCGTAAAATATGTCTTGTCATTTATCTTCTGATACTCCCCAATAGAGAATTGGCACAGGTATCAAGAGAATTGCAACTCTGAGTCCCAGATGATGCCTGGAAGTCCAGGAGAGTGAATTTGCCTAAATATCAAATTTATGTTCAGCATATATGATTTAACATCTGACACGTTAGCCGAAAAACACCTGTGGACAGTGTAAGAGCAATGAGTTCAAATAGTCCTGCTTAAATCTTAATTTAAGATTTAAATCTTAAATTCAGTGTGGCCTAGAGCAATGTACTTCACCTCCATATATGTCAGATTTCGCATTGGTGAAATGTTAATGATGATATTTCTGATTGGTATGGTATGCATGAAATTAAGTACTATGAAAAAGAATAAATAACTTGGGGAGGCTGGCATATATTCAATAAGCATTTAATTAATTACAGATATTAGTACTATTGTTTTTATATATTTTATTTAATCTGAAAATAAGCCATTAGGTTTTTGTTTTTTTAGTATAGAAAGTTAATATATAAAGTTAAGCATACAATAGGGGTGACTGGGTGACTTGGTCAGGTAAGCGTCTGACTCTTGGTTGGGACTCAGGTCATGATTTCAGGGTCCTATGATCAAACCCCACTTTGGGCTCTGCACTCAGTGGAAGTCTACTTGGATATTCTCTCCTTCTGCCCCTTCCCCTGCTTTCTCTCTCTTTCTCTCTTTCTCTCAAATAAATTAAAAAAAAATCTTTAAAAATATACAATATAATGCCACATTTAAATGGATGTCCTTTGCCTACAGATCTAGAGAAGACTCATTTCAGATAAATTTTCAAATGAAGAAAAAATTAGAACACATCTTATATTTTGGGCTACTTTTGGCAAGCATATGCATGATGTCATTTAAAGCTATGCAAGGGGGTAATTTCAGGGAATTTGATTTTCAAGCACGGAAAATGCATGCTTCCTTTTTAGTGAACTTTTTGTCAGATACTCCTATTTCCTCAACCCTAATTCTTTTGGAGTAGACAAACAGTAGACTGAACAGAAATCGTTAAATAGGTGCTTCTAACTCTGTTCAAATTTTCTATCTGCAGTACCTGAAACTACTGTATAAAAATGTATCTTAGAAAACAGCAGGTATGTATATTAATCTAAATCATTTAAACCATTTTTCAAGTCCATTTATTTGCCACCATGTATAGCATTTAATTTATTTAAGTGTGCATTACCTTTTGTTTTATATCCTGCTAAAGGGAAAAACATGTCTAGAGGGAGATTTACTGGGAGCCTAATATGAGAAGAAGCAGTGTTAAGAACCATAAATACATTAGCTCGTTCGGTTGACACTCAGTGAAAGGGGTATATGGGCAGGGATCGGCAGGAGTGCTGAAACAGACTCAGCTTCTGTCTTTTCTTCTTGTCTGTGTGGTTTTCTTTAGCACCTGTTTGCTTTTTGTTCCTTATTTCAAAATCATAAATCATAAAAAACAAACAAATATGCTTTTTACATTCACTTTTGTAACTATTGAGTTTATACTTTTGTGTATATATATATAAAAATATAAAAATTTATTTTTTCTTTGTTCATTATTATTTAAATGAAACCACATCCCAAAAGGTAAATAATAGTGTGTTCAAATGTACTTGAAATCATTTCTCACTGGCTTTAATTAATTTAACCGTTTATCAATAGGATACTGGCATATAAATATTTAAAAGACCAAAACCAAAATTAAATGACACAGCAAGTTGTTCTAGTAGATAGAAAACTTTATGTGCTGTCAGATTGCCCGGAGGTCAGTAATCGAGGAGCCAAATCTCCTACTTAGAATATATAAGTGATTTGTTGAAATCACCTCTCTGAGCCATTGCTGATTGTAAATATTAGATAATTTTGAAATAACACACTATCAAAGTATAACTCCTGGTCCCCCTGAAAAGTTTGTATCCTGAATTTTGGATACTTTGCAAACTACTAGTTGGATAATACATACTGGACGTGTTTGCATGGCACATTTAATTTTAAAGACCTATTTTCTAGTCAAGTACCATATTTGACGGGCACCTGGATGGATCAGTTGGGTAAAGGTCTGCCTTTGGCTCAGGTCATAATCCTAGGGTCCTGGGATCTGAGCCCTGCATCTGGGTCCCTGCTCAGCGGGGAGACTGCTTCTCCCTCAGTCGCTCCCCTTGGCTTGTCAAATAAAAAAATAAAATCTTAAAAAAAAGTTCTATATTTGAGTATATTTACTTTTAATATGAAATTTATTTAAAATGACCTTTTCTACTACATCATTGTCATGTAAGAGAGTTATGGCTTGCCATTTAAATGCAAAATAGTTTCCCCTTTATTTTTTAATTTTAAATGGCAGGTAGGTAAATCATTTACCTTATGAGTGAAAAAATTATAATCTGATCATTTTTTTTTCTGTGTCTCTCAGTAATTACGGTAGTGCTTACCTAAGTGCCCCTTATGATACACAAAGGGAAGATTGAATATTTTTAAAGCCAGGCAGGTTTTAAATATATATCTAATTGCACAACATTACACGATTTAAAAGTTTGAGGAGTTTATATAGATATAGGCAACTTGACATAATAAGAGAAACTGTTTAAAGCTTTAAACTATTTAAAACTTTTTCATGAACAATGCAAATGCATAGCATTATGTACTTTGAAACTAACATTTATAAAAATGAAATTATTATAGGATATTTATTTTGAATGCTTAGACTCTCATTTCTTTCTTCAAATATCCAGGGTCACCCAGTTTTCCTACTTGTCCCTCCACAAGAGTCATCATGAATTCCCTTGTCTGTTTGAGTGTGTGCATATCTTCCCCATACATAATGCTGTTCCTTGTTTCTTATTTCACACTGTCCCCATGAAGCTCATCCTCTCTCTATATTCAAGATACAGCCTCTTATATTTTACAGACCTTGGAGTTATCACTTAATCTTTTAATGATTATAATTGCAACTTATAAATTTTCGAGTTTACCAGGAAAAATTTGATTGTTTTTATATGTAACCTTATTACATTAATGGAAGTTCCACATGAGATCCTCTGAAAACATTATCCACTATGACTTTTCTATGAACTTAACTTCCGACTCCTTTTTCCAGCCCTCTTGCTAAGCGCAGATAGAGATAGCCAAACAATAGCTGCTAAAGAGGAAGAAAGATTGTCTATTTTGGGGGGAGTGCCTTGGTGGCACAGTGGATTAAGCCTCTGCCTTTGGCTCAAGTCATGATCCCAGGATCCTGGGATTGAGCCCCACATCAGGCTCTCTCTGCTGGGCAGGGAGCCTGCTTCCTGCCGGCCTCTGCCTGCTTGTGATCTCTGTCTGTCAAATAAATAAATAAATAAATAAACAAAAAGATTCCCTCTTTTTCTGAGAACTGTTTTTGCCCCACTTATTCATGAAACCAACTGGATTTTTACTACTAAGCCTCTGTAAAAACTTGTCTTTCTTTCCCCAAAGTAGGACACCACTTCCTTGATCAAACTTTAGCCAAAATCCCCTCTAAACTCTCTTTTCAATAGGCCTCAACCTTTGGATTGCATGATAATGTTCAACAGGAGCACAATTAACATAAAAATTAACATAGTGGGAAATATTCTTAATACTTATGAATGTGCTTTTTTGCTTTTAAGTATATTGGTGAGGAAATTAAAAAGTAATAGCAATTTCCTTTTTATTTTTGGTAACTTAGCAATTCAGAATTTCAGTGATTTGTCAAGATTATTCAACTAGTTGGAGAGAACAGAGTAAAAAAACATTACTTCTGACAGAAAAAAAATGCTTCTCAGATCTATCACTGAGATAAGTAAATTGGAGGAATTAATAAATAGATACTACCTTAAGTTAAATTAACAATAAAATATAATATTGAGTTTATTAAGGCTATTTTACAGAATACTTGAGTTTTCCATATTGTTTCTTTAATTTTATACATCCCAGATTCCTTTGTGTTACTGAAAAAATGAAGTTAGTAGTTATATATTGAGACCTGAAAAAAAATAAACAAGGAGGATTATAGAAATTATGTGTCTGTATATGTGCGCATGTCCTAATTCATAATCTTTTGTTATGTCTATTGGAAATTAAGTAATTTTTCATTATTAAGAAAAATATAAATCTCTAGTCATTTCAGCAACACAGTGATGAATGTCATCAATCTTAATGGACCATTGAAGACCACTTACCCTTATGAATCAATTTATGGTACAATTTAAGTATAAAATCAATTCCCCAAACTATTTATGCTTTGCTCATATAAGTATAAACAATTTATTTGTTATAAAGGATTAAGAATACAGAGAACTTAAAAGATATTTTTTTATGTGAAGGCAAATTGTATTTATACATCCATCTACTTCCTAAAGTTTCTACAAATATAATGCCACCTTAAAAACTGAAGGTTTTATGTAAAAATGTATTTAAATGAATACTTTATAACTGTGTGTTCTGCATTTGGTTAGTATATTTCCATAGTGTTCACCGAGGACAGCTCTTTTGTTTTATTCATCTTTCCTAAACCAGCTACTTCATCTTTACCTCCAAGCACGGGTTTGCTTTCTAAAGTAATAGCTACTTAGTAAGTGTTAAATAAGCAACTGAATAATTGAAGAATCTACCAAAATAAATTTACACATTTAATGTTATCAAACTTGTACATTTACTAATATTAAGTGTTGTCCTAGGTAACAGAGTTTTAATAAAATTATCATTTTTTTAAGTTGTAAATTTAGTGGTAGGCATTAAAATAAATGGGTATAATTCAGTTTTCTGATGTCGGTGATAATGAGAGGTTATTGCTGGGTATCAAAGAGGTGGCATGCAGGTACCAGGAAGGCTTACCTTATGTATGTGAAACTAAAGCCAAACCTCAGAAAATCTTAGGTGGAACTCCCCTTTTCAAAGAAATTCGAAACAAAAACATTCTATTTTGTAATACTTGAAGCTCAGTCACAGTCTAAATTTCTGCTTCATTTCATGGAAGACAAAGAATGCTAGGCAGTGATTACCTACTGCATGTGCTGTTCAGGCTTTAAATTGGATCTGACAGAGTATTCCCACTCTGAGAAACAAACTGAGGATTTTGGAGGGGAGGGAATGGGGGTTGGATGAGCCTGGGGGTGGGTATTATGGAGGGCACGTATTGCATGGAGCACTGGGTGTGCTGCATAAACAATGAATTCTGGAACCCTGAAAAGAAATAAAATAAAATAAAATGAAAAAAAAAAAAAAAAAAGGAAGAATGGTGAATGTGTCACCATTGTCCACATACAGAGTTATGTGTTTAATGGAGAAAACTGAGATTGAGATTCAGCACAACAAAGGAAGAAGGATGGGGAAAATGGGGTTTATTTTGACATGGACTATATCATATGATCTTAGGGTTTGATGATGCTGTGTGAAGCCTACTGAGAAGTCAGAAGAGCTTTTTGCCAGTGTGACCATGGGTTGATAGAATACATACTAGCTTTTCTGGTATACCACTACTGTCCTAGGAAAGTGGGAATGCTAAACTAAATGATGTGCTCTGGGCAAATTATGTACATATTATGCTGCATTTTTGTCATCTGAAAGATAGAAATAATCAGAGTATCTGCTTCTTAATGTTTTTGTGAGGATTGAATGAAATAACACGTTCAGTATGCTTAGGGAAGTGCTAATGAGCATCTACCAGTATCTCAATAAAGGTATTATCATTAATATTTTAAAGTTTATGGTACATACTAAATATGCAAAGAAAACATAAAAATATCTTTCAATCTCAAATTCCATATTAAAAAATATTTTTCAGGTGACAACTTTTACTCCCAGTCCTTGGAGATTTCAGACTACATGTTTCTGCCAAATTATTCCTCTGTCAGCATAGCCTAATCTGTTTTATAGACTAATTAGTATACTTGAAAGATTTCAAGAACCCATTTTGATAACAAACTTACTATGGAGGAAAGCTATAAACTAGCATCTCCCACATAAGATGTTCTAAAATGAAAAAAAAAAAAAAGTGAAGAGTAACAATACTGTAAACAAGAAAAATACCATTAATAGAGCAGAGATTTTAAGAAATTATAAAAATAAATAAGTAGTTGGAATTGAATAAAATCTCTAGAGAAGTGAACCAGAAAAAAAAAATCGGGGTTCAAAGCATTAGAACAAGGCATCCGTATAATTAAGATGCGTGTTCCAAGATCAGAATCAGCTGATACAATGTATAAGAAAAGTTCCTGGAAAATAGTTGATACAGATTATTTTGGGCAGAACATTTAGAGAAGCAAGATGACCTCTAGACTTTTGTAGATCGGTAAGCTCCAGGGTTTCCCCAGGAGGGATCAAAGACGTTCAAGAGTGTAAGAGGAAAAGCTATGACCCAGGCATCTAGACAACCAAGTAGTATGGGGGAAACACTCATTTAAACAAACTTCGCAGGGCACCTGGATAGCTCAGTCGGTGTCTACCTTCAGCTCAGTTCATGATCCTGGGATCTTGGGATCAAACTCTGTGTCCATTCCCTGCTTAACAGGGAGTCTGCTTCTCCCTCTCCTTCTCTGCCCCGCCCCCATTCTCTCTTTCTCTCTTTCTCTTTCTCTTTCTCTCTCTCTCTCTCTCACACTCTCAAATACATAAATATTTAAAAAGAAAAAATTAAATAAACAAGCTTTTTGTACATTTAAGCTAGCAACATGGCAGATTGGTTCCACCCTTGTAAGCCTACCCAGTGTATTTAGTAGAGAAAAAGAAACAAATAGTGGAGAAAAATAAAAATAAAAGTAAATTAAAAACAAAACAAAACAAAACAGAATTCACATCTGACATTAATGTAAACATAAAAAGTGAATGGACACAAAGTGGATTAGAATTAGAAAATTTATTAGATTTGCCAGATACAGCATTTTAAAAAAGAAAATCAGTTGCATTTCATATACTAGCAATGAAAGTAAAAAATACATTTTAAAAATTACCATTTAAAACAGTAAGAAAGCTATAGTATATCAAAGATGAGTAATGAAAGATGGATAGGACATTTGTGGAGGAAATTGTAAAATGATTTGAAAGTATAATGAACATGAATAAATGCATATAGAAATACCTATGGTAGTATTTAACAAGATGCCATTTTATCAACTTCTCCAAATTCACCCACAAATATTCTCAATTCCTATTAAAATCCTGACTTAATTTTTCAAGGATTTTTTCACCCTTACTCAAAAAGGTATTTGGAAAAGCAAAAACTCTAGTAATAAAAAAGACAATTTTCAGGAGAAAAAAATGACCCTGTAGGGAAAGTTATCCTGTCAGATAAATAACAGCCTTATTATAATCTACATTTAATTAAGGAAGTAAGACATTGGTATAGGTATATATAAAGAGACCAAAGGAATATATCCCAAAAACAGAACATTTACTCACTATAAATTGGTGGGTAAAAGTGAACTATTCAAAAGTATTATAAGATTTTTTTTAATAGAGAAAAACATAAAACCAAGTCATTTCATACCATTCACAAAAACAAATCCTGGAAGAAATAGAAATAATGGAACAGTCTTAATGTCAAAAGAAACCTTTTCCTTTTGCTTAAGATTTTATTTTATTTTGACAGAGAGAGGAGAGAGAGTACTAGTAGGGAGAGGGAAGACAGTGAGAGAGGGAGAAGCAGACTTCCCACTGAGCAGGGAGCCTGATATGGGGCCTCCGCCCAGGACCTGGGGGATCATGACCTGAGCCTAAGGCAGATGCTTAACTAACTGAACTGGCTGCTCCCGGTGACTGATGGTGAGAGTAAGGCATGTAAATAGAGCGCCGGATATCTGGGTACTTACACCAGGAGGGTTTTCTTATTTTTTTTCTAAAAGCACATTGTTTAGTTTGTCATGGAATTTAAAGTCTTTCGGATACATGAACTGAAATTGCTTTTCATTTGAACTAGTATATGTGTATTTTTATCTTTGGATTCGCTGATTTATTTTTTACAATTTTCCCCCACATATTCAATAATGTAGTTCTTTAGGAAAAGGAATTCATAAGAACAATAATGATAAGAGCCAAAACAAATTTGTTCTGAAAATTTGTCTAGTTCTCCCAAGTGTATTGTTGCTTTGATGTTTTAATGCATATATTTTAATAAAAATCTACCTGTTTAGTAATATTTCTGTTTTAGGTCATAATAGTACATTGGATTTCATGTCAGGACCATAAATTATTATTTCAATTACGGCTTTCAATATATTTTCCAAGTTGTGTTTTCTTTAAATTGGTATTAAAATCTGAAATGAAAAATTCAAAAAGTATTGCATAAAGAAAATATTTCTTATTGAATCAGCTTCTTTTTATTTCTTTTCTGAAGGTTATTTTCCATAAAAATTTACATACTCTGAATGAATTACTAAATAAATTGTGGAATGTAACATCAGATTTGCATTTATCTTTTATTTTTAAGTGTTCCATTGATTAAATATTGCATATTTAATAACATTACTGGCATTACTCATGCGCTTCTTTAGTAAATCACATATAAAATACATTAAAGACTAAATTTATGAAATATATAAATCTAACATGTGACTTACACATGGCTAAAATTTAACTCAGAGGGTATATTATGCAGTACTTTCTTGAGCAAAGGAAATAAAAAAAAAGTAGAAATGCTACTTACATTAAAGCAATCAGCAATATTATTTGTATAAACAACTTCAAAAATGACAATATACTACCATTTACAATATGCCACTCAAAAATAACCATAAATCCATACTATATATCCATAATCTTATTGTCCTGCTTTTACACTTCTGGTGACTTTGGGTCTTTGTTTTCCAACAGCAATCACACAGGAGAATTTATTGCTAATCAGATTGGTAATGTGTAGATGTAGGCTTTGGAGATAACATGTCAAGACACTGAGACTTGTATTTGAAAAGTAGAGTCAGAAAATAGCTGTATATGGGGAAATATCATTGAAGGTAAGACCTGAAGGATGAAAAAGTACAATCTATTATGTACAGTGTGAGAGAAAACTTCTAGGCTGAAGGAATAGCCTAGTCCAAGACCCTGAGGTGAAGAGTAATTAGACATTATTTCAAGGACTGAAAACATAGTGTCTATTTTGGAACCCTGCAAATTTGGAATGTTGTACTGGACTTTACAATTTCATTCATTTATGTATTCATCATTAAAGCAATACCCATTAACACTGGAGAAATGTTCTTTAATAAAAAGAAAGGAAAGAAGAAAGAAAGGGAAATAGGAAGGAAGGAAAGGAGAAAGCATCTGCTTTTGTTTTTGTTTTTGTTTTGAAGCCAGCTTTCTTAATGAAGGCAATCAACATACATAATCTGACAATAATAATTTGACTTCATGGTATATAAACCTCTGAAAGTGAAAATTAAATGTATCAACAGATGTAAAATAACATTGTGCTAATTTTCTTGAATTATGTGATACTTTTTTTATTTCATTTGAGCTTATAATCATCTGTTCAACACATTTACTGCTCTTTTAAGTCTTCTTCATTTATGTTCACTTCTTACTTTCCACTGTCGCTATATTGTTATTTTTCTATTGTTATTAAATCATTCATTTGCAAATAATAATATGCTAAAAAAACATATCTGAAGCCTAGGTCCACATCTCACTTTTCATGCTTAAAATCATAACTAAGAGCCAGGAGAACATCACAACAACAACAACAAAAACTTTTCCATGAAATAGAGAGCACAAATACATGTAGCTGTGGACTAAAACAATTGACATTATGAGAACATGCCTGGAAAGCCTCATGTTATAGCCCCATCCCATCCCCCAACCCCTGGCAGAAAAGAGCTGAGAAAGTGGAGCTGGTCTAGTAATGGCAGAAATCTGCTGGGCAAACCCACTTGGAGAACAAAGGGACTTTGTCTTGACTGCTTCATTAGAGAAAACACGCAGATAAAGCAGTAAGGTTATGTGATGGTAGTTTAAGTGCCGCAAAACTGACAAACCTCCAAAAAAGCCTCATATGCTACAATGGAGGGAACAATGAATTTTATTTTTTTCCTCAGGCATATTGAGATATAACTGAGAAATAACATAGTGACGGGGTAAGGTGTACAATATAATGGTTTGATATGTGCATATATTGCAAAATGATTACCATAAAAAGGTTATTTAATACATTTATCACATCACATGGGTTTTTTGGGGGGAGTAGGATGAGATGACACCATTAAAAATCTACTGTGTCAGCGAATTTTAAATATATAATACAATATTGTTAACTTTAGTCACAATGTTGTACTTAGATCCCCAGAATAAATTTGGCTAGTTTGTGTTTTATAATTGAACTATTTCTAATAATACCTTTCAGATCTATCTGGGTCTTAATTTTTGTCATATTGGTATAATTCAAAATATATGTAAAATACATATGTAATATATTTTTGAATTACCATTGTTCAAATTATCAATAAACATTAGCTGAAGTGATATCTTAAATGACACATTTAATTAACTGGAATTCACAGCTCTGTTTTGAATATGGAGACTGCCTACTACTATGTGTGGATTACAATCTAGAGATTACAACGGCAGTATATGTTTTGAATTATAAGCTATGCAAAAGCTAGGACTATTTCCTACAGAGTACAAAATCATTGGGAAATTCAAAGAGGTTATTTAGGTCACCAAATTTAAAATTACACTGTAAATCTACTGGTGCATCTCATTATCTCTGCTTTTATGTTGTGAAGAATATTACCAGTTTTCCTTTCTTTTGATTATCTTTTCCAATTTTCCAATTTTTTTTACCCTATAACAAATAGTAACATCTTTTTGTCAATCAAGTTAAATATGGATAAAAAGTATAACTTTATAAATATAAATAATTACTGTGGGGGTCACAAGGTAAAGCAGTTAAAACATACAGGAACATTGCTTTGGTAACTGCACAATGAGGAGTGAGAATATTAATCTGTTGGCTTCATTAGGAGTTTCTAGTACCATTTAATTTTCATAAGGAAGTATATACTATATTATTATTGGTATATTCAGTATTTAAATAAGACAGCATTTATGTTGGTTAAATTTCCCTTCAAGTTTTACAAGTTAATACACAGTTTGGTGAACTAAAGTGTTAAATGTGTTTACTTATCTATAAAATAAAGGAACTGAAAATGAAGTCAAAATGTGTGAAATGAATAATTGCATTTACATTTTGCTTTAAGTACCATAATTGTAAATATAAATTTTAGACATGGCCCACTACCCTTTAGATTTCTGTAAGGTAGGCAGTTCTGCTGTTTTGTTTAAATAATTTTTCTATGCAATTGTTATCTTACTTTCATTGGCCTAGAGGAGAGAGGGTTCATAGAAAATGTTTAACTCTTGTTTGCTTTGTAAAATTGTTGCTATTTCCTTCTACTTTGTAACATTCATCACATAACATTTTCCATTTTTGACTTACTAATATTGGCAAGAATATTCACTTCTCAACTTTTTTCCCTATATTTTGATTAATATCCTTATTCAATCTGTTCATTGTTGGTTATTTCTATATTTCCACAGCTTACTTGCTTACCACCTGTCATTCTCCCTTCCCACTCCCTGCCTCTTTGTACATTTTTTTTCTCTTTGTGTAGGTGACGTCAGCCCCTTTTCCACTTGCCTTTCTTTCAGTTCTGTTCTGTTCTTTCTGTGTTCTTTATCTCTTCTCTGTTGTGTGCCTTGAGCAATAACCAAGTCATCAACATTTTCAAATTCATTTATCTTCTAATATTCTCAGGGCAGTGATAGTTTGGGGATAACAAAAGAAAGAGATTCTTCCAATACTAAATTTAAAGAAGTGTGAGAAAGTTTAAATAACTTGTGAGAAAGTAAGTTTAATACCAATGTCAGTAATGACTTAAAAACAGAGTTTAAATTAAAAAGGATTTAAAGAATTTTAAGAGATCGAAATAGGGTCTTTGCTTAATTCACAGCACAGACATCACAGTATATATTATAAGGGTTCTGATCACTTCTTTTGAGTACTAAACACTACAGCCAGCACAGTATTCACACTTTGGTAATATTGCCATTTTTCCTTATTTATTGTGGGAAACCATAAGCTCATTAAATTTCTACCTTTACACAATGTATTGGCTTGTAGATTAGCATTATCAACCAACACCATCCTTTCTCTGAATTATCCCTATATTTTATTTTTAAAGGTTTTATTTTTTAGATTTTACCACCACTGCATTATTTTTGGGAATAATGAGTCACATAAGGTTTATAAAATTATTAGCATATATCTGACAATATCATATTATTCCATGACATTAGTATGTATTTTAAAAATGTTTTAGAATATAAACAATTTAACATTTGCTTTCACTCCCTTACCATCCTCACTAAAATGGTTATAAATGTTAAACATTTATGAGGTCATAGGTTAGGAAAAAAATTATCAGTGAATCGAAAAACTGTGGAATTATTGTCAGTGGAATTTTTCTTTTGCTCTTTTGAAATAAAATGTCAGAATTTTCATATTGCATTCATATTAACTCATATTTACTTCTTGTCTCAGATTAACCTGTGATGTCAAAGGTGATATTACTTGAAGTTTTAGGTTAATGCATATAATTTAAATTATAAATTGGAAAACTTCAGTGGAATAATTTTTCATGAAAAAAAGATCACAACTTGCTTTGTCTTCCATCTATGTAGCATATAAAATCACATATGTAATACATATATAAGATTATTTAAACATTTAATAATGGAAATAAAACTCTGTTGTGCCAAGAGACTTATAGGATTCTATAGATGTTAACAACTGTGATTCTCATAGTAAACTTTACAGATTAATCCCAAGACAAAATTATTTCCTTTATAAAAATATACCCAAAGAGCATTATGAAGGCCTCACATGGAATGCTATAGATTAAACCAAACACAATTTGTTTATATGAGATGAAAACTTTAAAATAAGGAGTATTGACATTTACTTGCAGAGAAAACCAATACAAATATAACAAACATATTAATTCACTGATAAGTACTAATTGCTTTTGTGGATTAAGTGAATATTTTTTAAAAGATATAAATCATGCATTTATTAAACATTCAATACAAAAAATGTTTTGACTCAGTTTAGTGGAACAAATCAGATGTCATTAGAGATATATCATTTCAGTTTGGTCATTCAAAGGAAAAAGTAAGGGGCTTAAATATTTTTGTAAGAGAATAACATCAGGACAAAACTATATAATGTGTTCATGTATAAATTATGTTTGTTTTTCTACTGTTCTAGAGTATGATCATATATTATCTATGAGCAGTAAATAATAAGGATACCATTCACATTGTAAACATCTTTATTATTTTGACATTTTTAATATTCTAGTTAGGAGTCTAATTAGCAGTCTGCAGAGGATCCTCCTCAGGTAGTCTGCTTAGTGTGGAGCAGCCAATGTGAGTAAAGAAACTAGTGTAGAACATGGATAGAATTACTGCAAGGTTTGGAGGTAACAATGCATAGTGGTCACAAAGGGTCAGAAATTTGTATTCATAAAATGTAAAAATGCAGAAGAGTGTAAGATGGATTATTAACATCAATAAGTTCTAGGGCTCATACAAATAGCAGTTTTAACATAAAACAGTAAATGGCAGAAGTAAAATTTTAAGTGGTATCATATGTAAGACCAGCAAGAAATCCTCCAAAACTTGGGTTTGAATCAAGCACTGATCTTTTCAAGATTCTTTGCTTCCAATAATTTAATTTAAATATCTGGGTTTTGTCAAGATGGCCTTAGCCCATTTGATTCCTGAACACATAATTAGAATAGCCTTTTTCGGTGGCATGAAAAGAGAGAGATAATATGATAATGATATTCTCATTTTCCATATTCAGTCTGTACTTACATGTGGATAAGGAAATACCTACATTCAAAAACGTCATAGGATCTCACCACAAGGAAGGTGATAAAATGATAATCTAGGAAGGTGATAAAACTGTCTTTATTGTGTGTCAAATGAAAGATATGGAAAGCATTTATACAGAGAACAAGGAAATATTTTAGATAGAAGTTATGAATTGTCAAATAAGGAAATGCAAATGCAGTTATATGCATTGATATTGAAAGATCCAAACTATAAAAAATGTCAGTTTCCTCCAAACATATATATGGACTAAATGCTATCACAATAAAAATAGCAGCCGGTTTTTGATGAAAATAGGAAAGGTGACTCTGAAATATAAATGAAAATTCAATTGTCAAATCTAGCTAATAATTTGAAAAAAAAGTACAAAGTGCAAGAACCTATGATAACAAAACTTAATATAAAACACAAGTATTAAGACTTAAAAGAGTATGTGTTGAAAGTGTAATTTAACTTAAGGCTTCAAATTTTTTGAAAATTTGTCTATGTTAAATATTCTTTCTGCTATATAGGGCTAGATACACGAAATATTACAGTACTACTTTCTAATTATCTTTAATGTTAGAAACAATCCTATAATTTTCTTTCTGTGTTATTAATCATCAATTTTACCTAGAGCACAGAGTTTCTGTTAAGTGAGCTGATTTTTTCTTGAATGTGCTAAACCTAGACATAACAGCACTTGGGAAATAAATAAAGGAGAAAAAAAATGGGCATTTAAAGAATCATATTTTATGTCTTTTCTCATACTTAAATAAAATAACAAAATATTGACTCAAGTTAATCTAAGTGGTGTTACTTTAAAAAGCTTAATAATTACTATGACTTGATTTGATGAACTCTACTTCCCATCCACTAGTATATTAAGAAATGGTATTGTTCACTTACAGCTTATTATACTATGGCTCATGTTATTTCTTCCTATCCTGGAATGTCAGCCCACATACATTATTCACATGAAGCAGAGTGAACTTTAAATAGGGAGATTATACTGGAGGGAAATGAGAAAGCCATCATTCTCAATTTTACCCCATACTGTTATTAAAGGTTACATAGGCAGTGATCTTTCTTTTTCCCACTTTTATTTAAAGCTTTATCTTCTTTCTTTTTTCTTTCTGATTACCTTATTCCTTTTCATCTCCCATAACATCCACATAATTCTGCCTTTTTTTCTGTATTGTGTGAAGGACTAGTTGAGTTATTTTAAATGATTTACCATCTTCCTGTTGTGAGGTAGACATTGAAATAACATATGATGAATAAGATATTGTATACTATATGACTTCCTTCTATTCTTTGTCTAGAGTGTGGTCAATCTGAATTTAAGTCATTAAGTATGAAAATATTTGCCTGAAGAATTTGAATAGAAAGTTTCAGGCTGGTATAAATTAAATTATTCAACAATGACAATTGCAGTGGAAATGCTAACAGACCTTTTACTAAACAATAAACTGCAATTAGAGACAGTGTTCCCTAACAATCATATGCTTACTTATCAGCAAAATGTTTCCATAACAGCATTTCCATGTTAAATGACTGATGGATACTTAAACATTTCAGGGTACATATAAAAGTTTTGCTTCTGAAGAAGTATTTAAACTGGAAACTTATAAAATGGCACACTCAATTTATTGATATTTAAAAAGTTGGTCATAAAATAAAAAATAGTATAATCTAGAATTTTTGTAAATTATGTATAAAATCAGTGTTACTAATAATCACTACATTTATTTGTACTTAATATGTTTTTGGTATGTCTTTATCATGTTTTTAATATATTTTATTGCCGGCATAAGAAAAATTAGAAGAAAAATAATGATTTCAAAAGTGAACCATTCATATGTTGTTTTTTCTTTTAAAGATTTTTATTTATTTAATGAGATAGATCTCAAGTGGGGAAAAAGGGCAAATGGAGAGGGACAAGCAGACACCCTGCTTGAGGAGGGAGCCCTACGTGGGACCCAATCCCAGGATCCAGGGATCATGAACTGAGTCAAGGGCAAATGCTTAACTGACTGAGCCACCCAGGTGCCCCTGGTATATCCTTCCTTAAACTCTTCCATATATATCAGAAAGGCAGTGAGTTTTACTGGAAAGAACAAATGCTTTGGAGTATGTCATCTATTTTCCCACACATTTGTTGTAGGAGGAGGGGCATGTTCCTTAACAACCTTGATATTCAGTTTAATTATTGGCATGGAAAAGAAGTAAAAGCAAACCTATGATTTTTTTTTTTCCCCTAAGAGAGTGAACTAATAGAGTGGAACACAAATGCGTTTATTCTCCTATCCCTTAGTTTACATGAAAATGCATTTCTTCACAACTACTCTTCCCTCCCTCCTGGTCCCATCACTGTTTTCATTTTCATTTTCAGTTTCATTTCATTTTCAATTTTCCATTTTGAATTAGCCTTCTGATTTGTTAAGTTCTTTTACTTTAAGATTTTTGAGTACTACCTCTAGGAAAAATATGTTTTTAGACATGACAACATTTGAAACCTGTGACAAATATCTGATTAGTGTGTATCATCTTTCCTTGGACATCCATTGTTACCTCAATTTTCTAGGTATTTAGTGAAATAAGAGGAAAATGTATCCCCACACAAAAACCTACACACGTATTTTTATAGCAAGCAGCTTTTTTAGGAATTACCAAAAGATGGAAGCAGCATCATGTGGCTATACTGATATTATTAGATTACATAAATGAATTAGAATAGACAAATCTTTTTTTTTTTGAAAGATTTTATTTATTTGTCAGAGAGAGAGAGGGAGAGAGAGCGAGCACAGGCAGACAGAGTGGCAGGCAGAGGCAGGGGAGAAGCAGGCTCCCCGTTGAGCAAGGAGCCCGATATGGGACTCGATCCCAGGACGCTGGGACCATGACCTGAGCCGAAGGCAGCTGCTTAACCAACTGAGCCACCCAGGCGTCCCTTCCATGCAGAAGAATCCCAAATAATTTAGTTAATGTACCATCTTCTACAAGGCATAACTTAATTCCCCACTCCTTAGAAGTGGGCTGTACAAAGTGTTTTCTTTTCAGACATTGTGAGGGGGTGGCTATCAAGTAATTTTTATGGTGGAAGAATCTCACAAACACTACTTCCACCAGGTGACCAAGATTAACAACAGTGATACGTCATGTTGATAGTTTCTTCCCTTGATATGAAGTAATGAAGGGCACTTTACCTTAGTGGCCTTCATACCCAAAACACACAACTCCAGTCTAACCATTAGGAAAATAGGTATAAATCTCAATAGAAGAATATTCTACAAAAAAAGAACCAGTATTCTACAAAACTACCAATGTCTTCAAGAACAAGAAAAGTCTGAGAAACTGTAATAGCCAAGAAGAGCCTCAAGAGATGTGATGACTAAATATAGTGTCATGTCCTGGATGTGATACTAGAACAGCAAAATGGCAGTAGGTTAAAAAAAAAAAAAAAAAAAAAAAAAGGAATCTGAAAAAAGATGGACTTTTATTTCATAATAATATGAAAAATACAATTTCTGAAATTGGTAGCATCAAAAAGGTAAAATAAAAGAGCAAATATCATTCAGTTGAAAACATGTTGGAAAGGTAATTTTCATAGACATACAGTCAGGGAATGTCATTATAGAAAACAAAACAAAATAAGTGGAAATTGTGAAATACATTAACAAAGAAATAGTAGATGAGAATTACATCAGAAAATCCCAAGTCTTCATATGTAACTGGGCCCCCAAGTGTCCAAAACTGAATGTAAAGAAAGATCTACACATATACGCAATGTAATGACATTTCAGGAAACGAGAGGATAGAGCAAAAGTCATCACCAGAGAAGTCAGAGTCATACTGGCATCTAACATCTTATCCCCAAACTAAATTGCCACAAAATGCTGGTGAAATATAAAAACAATAAGATACCCAAAAAATTGACTTTTTTAAAATTTAATTTTTTTTCAGTGATCCAAAATTCATTGTTTATGCACCACACCCAGTTCTCCATGCAATATGTGCCCTCCTTAATAACCACCATCAGGCTCACCCAACCCCCTATCCCATCCTTCCAAAACGCTGTTTGTTTCTCAGAGTCCACAGTATCTCATGGTTTGTCTCCCCCTCCAATTTCCCCCAACTCACTTCTCTGCTCCATCTCCCAACGTCCTCCTTGTTATTCCTTGTGCTCCACAAGTAAATGAAACCATATGATAAGTGACTCTCTCTGCTTGACTTATTTCACTCAGCATAATCTCTTCCCATCCCATTCATGTTGATGCCAAAGTTGGGTATTCGTCCTTTCTAATGGAAGCTTAATACTCCATTGTATATATGGAACACATCTTCTTTACTCATTCGTCTGTTGAAGGGCATCTTGGTTCTTTCCACAGTTTGGTGACTGTGGTCATTGCTGCTATGAACACTGGAGTACAGATCGCGCTTCTTTTCGCTACATCTGTATCTTTGGGGTAAATACCCAGTAATGTAATTGCAGGGTCATAGGGTAGCTCTATTTTTAATTTCTTAAGGAACGTCCACACTGTTTTCCATACTGTTGGTGCAGTTGGCTGCACCAACTTGCATTCCTACCAACAGTATAAAAGGGTTCACCTTTCTCTACATCCTCTCCAACACTTGTTTACTGTCTTGTTGATTTTGGCCATTGTAACTGGTATAAGGTGGTATCTCGATGTGGTTTTGATTTGAATGTCTTTGATGACTAATGATGATGAACATTTTTTCACGTGTCTGTTAGCCATTTGTATGTCTTCATTGGAGAAGTGTTTGTTCATGTCTTCTGCCCATTTTTTGACTTGATTATCTATTTTTTGGTTGTTAAGTTTTAGAAGTTCTCTATAGATCTTGGATATCAGCCCTTTGTGTGTAGTGTCATTTGTAAATATCTTCTCGCATTCCGTGGGTTGCCTCTTTTACTTTCTTTGTTGTTGTTGTTGACTGTTTCCTTTGCTGTGCAGAAGCTTTTGATCTTGATGGAGTCCGAAAAGTTCATTTTCACTTTTGTTTTCTTTGCCTTTGGGGACATGTCTTGAAAGAAGTTGCTGTGGCTGATGTCAAAGAGGTAACTGCCTCTGTTTTCCTCTAGGATTTCGATAGATTCCTGCCTCACATTGAGATCTTTTATCCATTTTGAGTTTATCTTTGTGTGTGGTGTGAGAGAATGGTCTAGTTTCATTCTTCTATACATAGCTGTCCAATTTTCCCAGCACCATTTGTTGAAGAGACTGTCTTTTTCCACTGTGTATTTTTTCCTGCTTTGTCAAAGATTATTTGACCATAGAGTTGAAGGTCCACATCTGGGCTCTCTACTCTGTTCCACTGGTCTATGTGTCTGTTTTTGTCCCTGTACCATGCTGTCTTGGTGATCACAACTTTGTAGTAAAACTTGAAATCAGGTAATATGATGCCCCAGTTTTGTTTTTCTTTTTAAACATTTCCTTAGCAATTTGGGGTCTCTTCTGGTTCCATACAAACTTTAGTATTGTTTCTTCCAGCTGTTTGAAAAATGCCAGTGGAATTTTGATTGGGATGACATCAAAAGTACAGATGGCTCTAGGCAGTACGACATTTTAACAAAGTTTTTTCTTCTAATTCATGAGCATGAAATGCTCTTCCATCCTTTTGCGTCTTCTTCAGTTTCTTTCATGAGTGTTTTTTCATTCCTTGAGTACAGATCCTTTACCTCTTTGGTTAGGTTTATTCCCAGGTATCTTTGGTTCTTAGTGCTATAGTAAATGGAATCATTTCTCTCATTTACCTTTCTATATTTTCATTGTTGGTGTATAAGAAAGCAGCTGATTTCTGTAAACCTTAAAGAGCTGGGGAATCAACAATGATTTAGGCCAGTCCCACACACTAGAAGGGAAATAATCAAGATTAGAGCAGAGTTGATCAATGATATAGAAACTAGAGATACAGTAGAACACATCAATGAAACTAGAAGCTGTTTTTTTGAATCAATCAGATCGATAAACTACTGGCCAAACTAATCCAAAGGAAGAGAGAGAAGGACCCAAATTAATAAAATTATGAATGAAAAGGGAGAGATTGTGACTAACACCAAGGAAATAGAAACAATCATCATAAATTATTATTAACAGTTATATGCCAATAAGTTAAGCAACCTAGATGAAATGGATGCATTCCAGGAAACCTATAAACTTCCACAACTGAATCAGGAAGAAACTGACAACCTGAATAGACTAATATCTAGTAATGAGATTGAAGCAGTGATCAAAAACCTTCAAAAAAACAAGAGCCCAGGACCTGATGGAATTCCTGGAAAATTCTACCAAACATTCAAAGAAGAGATAATAGCTATTCTCCTGAAGCTGTTTTAAAAAAAAAAACAAAACAGAAGGAAAACTTCCAGACTCTTGTTATGAACCAGCATTATCTTGATCCCCAAACCAGGCAAAGACCCCACCAAAAAGAATTTCAGACCAATATCCCTGATGAATATGGATGCCAAGATTCTCAACAAGATCCTAGTTAATAGGATCCAAAAGTACACTAAAACAATTATCCACCATGACCAGGTGGGATTCATCCCTGGGATGCAAGGGTGGTTCAACATTCACAAATCAATCAATGTGACAGAACAAATCAATAAAAGAAGAGAGAAGAACCACATGGCCCTCTCAACTGATGTAGAAAAAGTATTTGACAAGATACAGCATCCGTTCCTCATTAAAACACTTCAAAGTATAGGGATAAAGGGAACATTCCTCAACTTCCTAAAATCGATGAAAAACCCATAGCAAATATCATCCTCAATGGGGAAAAGCTGACAGCATTCCCTTTGAGATCGGGAACACAAGGATGCCCACTCTCACCACTGTTGTTCAACATAGTACTAGAAGTCCTAGCAACAGCAATCAGACAACAAAGAGGAATAAAATGTATTCAAATTGTCAATGAAGAAGTCAAACTCTCTTTGCAGATGACATGATACTTTATATGGAAAACCCAAAAGACTCCACCCCCAAACTACTAGAACACATGCAGCAATTCAGTAATGTGGCAGGATACAAAATCTATGTATAGAATAACATTTAATATATAAATAGTGTTTAGGTAAGTGATAAAATATGTTTGAGAAAAATTAAATTATAAAAATAGATTATGTAGTTTAAATTTTTCTTTTTTTTTCTTTTAAATTTTTTTTTCCAATTTATTTATTTTCAGAAAAACAGTATTCATTATTTTTTCACCACACACAGTGCTCCATGCAAGCCGTGCCCTCTATAATGCCCACAACCTGGTACCCCAACCTCCCACCCCCCCGCCTCTCCAAACCCCTCAGATTGTTTTTCAGAGTCCATAGTCTCTCATGGTTCACCACCCCTTCCAATTTACCCAAAAGCACATACCCTCCCCAATGTCCATAACCCTACCCCCCTTCTCCCAACCCCCCTCCCCCCAGCAACCCACAGTTTATTTCGTGAGATTAAGAGTCACTTTTGGTTTGTCTCCCTCCCTATCCCATCTTGTTTCATGGATTCTTCTCCTACCCACTTAAGCCCCCATGTTGCATCACCACTTCCTCATATCAGGGAGATCATATGATAGTTGTCTTTCTCCGCTTGACTTATTTCGTTAAGCATGATACGCTCTAGTTCCATCCATGTTGTCGCAAATGGCAAGATTTTGTTTCTTTTGATGGCTGCATAGTATTCCATTGTGTATATATACCACGTCTTCTTTATCCAGTCATCTCTTCATGGACATCTAGGTTCTTTCCATAGTTTGGCTATTGTGGACATTGCTGCTATAAACATTCGGGTGCACGTGCCCCTTTGGATCACTACGTTTGTATCTTTAGGGTAAATACCCAGTAGTGCAATTGCTGGGTCATAGGGCAGTTCTTTTTTTTTTTTTTTTTTCATAGGGCAGTTCTATTTTCAACATTTTGAGGAACCTCCATGCTGTTTTCCAGAGTGGTTGCACCAGCTTGCATTCCCACCAACAGTGTAGGAGGGTTCCCCTTTCTCCGCATCCTCGCCAGCATCTGTCATTTCCTGACTTATTGATTTTAGCCATTCTGACTGGTGTGAGGTGATATCTCATTGTGGTTTTGATTTGTATTTCCCTGATGCTGAATAATATGGAGCACTTTTTCATGTGTCTGTTGGCCATCTGGATGTCTTCTTTGCAGAAACGTCTGTTCATGTCCTCTGCCCATTTCTTTTGATTGGATTATTTGTTCTTTGGGTGTTGAGTTTGTTAAGTTCTTTATAGATTTTGGACACTAGTCCTTTATCTGATATGTCGTTTGCAAATAAATGGAACAAATAATTTTAAAATTTATATGGAACCAGAAAAGACCTCGAATAGCCACAGGGATATTGAAAAAGAAAGCCAAAGTTGGTGGCATCACAATTCCGGACTTCAAGTTCTATTACAAAGCTGTCATCATCAAGACAGCATGGTACTGGCACAAAAACAGACACATAGATCAATGGAACAGAATAGAGAGCCCAGAAATAGACCCTCAACTCTATGGTCAACTAATCTTTGACAAAGCAGGAAAGAATGTCCAATGGAAAAAAGACAGCCTCTTTAATAAATGGTGTTGGGAAAATTGGACAGCCACGTGCAGAAAAATGAAATTGGACCATTTCCTTACACCACACAGAAAAATAGACTCAAAATGGATTAAGTACCTCAATGTAGTTTAAATTTTTCTGATTAACACAACTAGTGCTAGAAATCTCTAAGAGAGTTGCATTTGGTTACAGCTTTTCAGGAGGTTTTTTCTCCCTTTCTTGGCTCAGAGTTGAGGCAAAGTTATTTGCATTCTTCAGAGAGTTGAGAGAGATGGTGCTAGTGCAATTCTTGTTTACGCTATTTGTGAAGATACATCTTTTTCTGTCTCCAGCTTTGTAGGGAGGGCTCTATTTGACTCCATACACTGGGTACTGGACGACCTTCAGTGAAGACTATTTTACTGATGCAAAACTAAAACTCAAATTAATGTGTATCAACTAAGTTTTCGGGATCAAAGTAGTTTCAGTAATTATTTACTTTACTACTTCAGGCTCCTGAATTTTCTTAGTATGGCTTTGTAGGGCCTCTTATTTTTCTTGTTATTTGATACACTTGAGGATTTAAAAGTAAAATATTTTACTCATCATTTTTCCTTTTTTTGTGGAAGGATAGGTTCAAATAACCTGCCCATTCATGTTCCTAGAAATTAAAGTAAGCTACAAATGTAAAAAAGTTATTTCCATCATTGCAAATGGCAAGATTTCATTCTTTTTTATTTTTTATGACTGAGTCATAATCCATTCCACATCTTCATCCATTCTTCAGTTGATGAACATTTGGGCTGTTTTGACTATTGTAGATAACACTGCTATAAAATCAGGGTGCATGTATCCCTTTGAATTAGTATTTTTGTATTGGGGTAAATACCTAGTAGCGCAGTTGGTGGATTGTAGTGTAGATCTGTTTTTCACATTTTGAGGAGCCTCCATACTGTTAGAAGCAAACCAGGAAACAGCCTCTTAACTATAGAGAACATATTGATGATTACCAGAGGGAGGTGAGTGGGAGAATGGGTGAAACAGGTGATGGGGTTTAGAGTGCATTTGTTGTGATGAGTGCCGAGTGATGTCTGATGTGTGGAATCGCTATATCGTACACCTGAAACGAATGTTACATTCTAAGTTAACTAACTGGAATTTAAATAAAAACTTTAAAAATTTATTTCCAACTATTAAATTTACAAAACTATTGGCAGAGCTAGAGATGAAAGTGTCTGGCACTTAAATGCAAAGCCTAATTCACCCTACCCCACCCATCTCCATTACTATATTTATATCCTTCGATCTTATGGGAATTGAATAGCTAAGTAAAACCATAATCTCATGGTTCAAATAGTGTTTGTAGAATTATACGGTTGTTTTTTTTTTGTTGTTGTTGTTGTTGTCTGTTTGTTTGTTTTTTATTAAGTTGGCTCCATGCCCAATGTGGGGCTTGCACATCATAACTTGAGCTGAGATGAAAAGTTGAATGCTTAACTGACTGAGCCACTGAGGCATCCCTACAATTACATTTTTTTTTCTGTGCAATGCTTAAAGCTCAAAGCTTTTAAAAGCTTGATCCAGATTTTTTTTTCCCATATTTGAATACTTCCTCAGTATAGCAAGTCGTCCCTCCACTTGATTTCAACACAAGGCTCCAACAAAAGTTTATTTACTCTCCCCCTACAAAAATAAGGACTGAGACAGGCTAACAGGTATTATCCCAATTTTGAGAAAATACCAACAAAGACACATCTGATTATAAATTTAAAGACAGCAGTATAAATAATTTTCAAGGCAGTAGAGGAGGAAGTCAAGAGTGGTCTATTTATTATTTATTTATTTATTATTAAAAAGGGTCTATTTATTTCAGTAATGTCCAAGATAGGTTTTTCTCTTTAAAATGAAGAAGATGTAGGCAGTCTAAAGAGGGAGATAAACAGAATAAAAATTGAGGAAAATGGACGAGTTAGTAAGAAGAGGTACAAAAAACATGCAGGCAAAATTTAGAGTCAAGTTAAAATGTAGCCAGAAGAATTGTAGTGAACCCAGTACAAAGATTTCTATGCTTTGTTTTGTTTTGTCGTTTTGTTTTGTTTTGGCAGCTTAAGAAAGGGACTGGGAGTTTATAGAGGTTAGATTGTTTGTGGTTGTATCACGGAGCATGTGTGCTGAAAAGAAAAGAAAGACCCTTCAGGTGTGGGAAACAGTAAGTAAATGATTTCTAATGTAATTATGGCTCAATAGTGAAGAAATTATGTCAGAATAGAACTAATAAATATGAAAAGATTGTGGTGATTTGGAGACTAAAGATTTGATGGTTTTACATAAAATTTATTGAGTAAGAAAATGAAAGAGCACATAATGAAAGAGCATATACACTTAATAAACATCTGTTGATTAACTCATGAGGCAAAGATGCATATTATTAAGTTGAATTAATTATACTTAATTTTCTAAGTCTTAGCTTTTATTTTTTCTGTTTCCCTAAATTTGGACTACATATAGTTCAGTATCATAGTTAAGTTTTAAAATGAAGTATTTTCACCATGTGTTACACTTGATTATTAACATTTTGTAGTTGCGGATTGAACATGAAGAAAAATAATCTCACTGGTCACATTACTAAGTTTTTTTCACGTTATGAAACAATGTCTGACCTGAGGAAGTATTCAGTTACTGAGAGCATGATTTTACTCAGTGATTTTGCTTGTATTTGCTTCAAAAATGGATGCAAGTGATCAATTGGTATTCTTAAGTGTGAAACTCCTTGTGGCATGATTTATTTCTAAAATTTTGAACATCCTCTGGACTAATTTTGTCATTATATCACATTAGTACTAATTGAAGAGACTCAGATTTAGAGTCTTGTTGTTTCTAGATGAAACATAATTTAAATTCTAAGAATGCAGACTGTCATTGCTCCTTAAGTAAAATCGCTAGGAAATTATGCTGATATATCTTAAAGTAACCAGAACTTTACAGCTAAAACTTTCTCTGAAGTTTTAAAAAAGTAATCATGATTATGAAATGACTGTTAAGAGCTTGGTTGCATTAAATATTGCACTAGAATACATAGAGAAATAATGATATAAATTTTGGCCTTTGTTCTCCAAGACCCTTTGAAATTAAGCCCTGCTTTAGACCTACATGTAAGACATGTAGAGAAGAGAAAAACATTATAATGGCAAAAATATAATTAAGCAAGTTATTTTAAAACATACATACACATGTTTAATTCACTAGAGCTTCCTTTAACAATGGCAGTTGTATTTAGTTATTTCCTTGTCTAATTCTCATGCTTCTGTGAACATTTGAAACATCCTTCTCAAAATGTGTATTTCTCCTAAAGAAACTCATAGAGAGCCAAATCAATGCTGTATTTACAACTAGATTGCTTTAGAGGGTCATCTAGGGATATGGCTATTTGTACATATCATTTCCTACCTTATAGTACAGTTTGTTTCAGAAATACTTAGATAAAGCCATGAGCCAGTAATAACAGCAGACATCATGAACAAGGTGACAAGTGAATATACAGAGATACCTTTGAAGTCACCTCAGTATAAAGAAGAAAATGATAATAAATCTAAAAATGAAGATGGCTTTTTTTTTTAAAGATTTCATTTATTTTATCTGACAGATAGAGATCACAAGTAGGCAGAGAGGCAGGCAGAGAGAGAGGGAGGAGGAAGCAGGCTCCCCGTTGAGCAGAGAGCCCGACGGGGGGCTCGATCCCAGAACTCTGGGATCATGACCCAAGCCGAAGGCAGAGGCTTTAACCCACTGAGCCACCCACGCGCCCCTGAAGATGGCTTTTAAAATCTTTTTCTTGTTGTTGCTCTAGCTGGAATTACTTCTGAAAGTTCAATTTACTGCTATATTAAGGACACATTTAACTGCGTGGACATTTTCAGCTACAATTGACTATGATATAGAGTATGCATTTTTCCAGAAATATTGTCTACAGCAGGAGCAAACTTTTGTGATTATTTTGACAATTACTTACTAAAATTAGGTATGTTTATGTGGGGTGTATGATAAGGAAAGCCAAAAGTAACATTTTATTTAAATTTAGTGTAACAAATAATTACTGTCCATATCACACATGAATGACCTTATTAATATAGATTAAAAGACATTTATTTAATAAAGTCCCTTCCCAGAAAGTAAAATAGCATGAAAACACTGCATCTAAACTATGTAAATATTAATATAAAGCCATAATTAACTTGAAAGAATCAGAATTCTGTTATGTTATAATGACACTATTGTTAAAAAATACACATTGTAAAACCAGCATAATTAGATTGGTTTATTTTAAATTTATATCCCACAAAAGCACCATTGGCCCATGGTATTATAGGTTTTATCAGTTTTCATAAATTTCAACGTTAAAAAATTCTGCTATAATCTTTAATTTTTTTGAGGCCTGAAAATTTTTATTACAAGTTATCAAATGTTTTAGGATTTGTATTATAAGAACTCATCTTTCTTCCCATTTTTCTCCCTATTAACCTGATAGAAAATAAAATTTCTGAGAAATTCTTTAAGCCTGCAAAGAAGTAAACTTTAAAGATGGTTATAATCTTCTTGTTGATCTACACATTTTTAAGTGTCCTGGGTGCAGTCATATTTTAAATACCTTATGACATATTGTCCATGTATTGATTAAACATATTTTATTTTCCATAACGTCTCTTGGATACAGATGTGTTTTTTCATTTTTGCTGCCACCACTTAAATTTGACAACAACTTCTTACCTGGATTCTAACAGTGTTCTCAATATTCCTAATTCCAGTTGCTACTCCCTTCCAGACATGAATACTGTTAACCAATTAGGAATATGCTTGCATTTTCTCTGTTGTGGCTTCTCCCTATATTCTTTAGAATTACTTATGTTTCCATACAACTAAATCACCCTTGGGAAGCTTAAACTGTTACTCTAATTTATGAAATTTATAATTCTATATTACTACTTTATTACATAATGGGTCTTAAAGGAGTGTGTTACCAAAAACTTGATTCTTGGTTCAATCACATTTTCACATAAAATTAGCTAAATTTTACACCCATAACAGCCTTATTTTGCCTCTTAAAGTTATTATTTACTCTCTTTTTTAATTAAAAAGTATTGTATAACAAGATGTTAAAAATTATTTTAACCAACTTCTTTTTACCTTCCTTTTCTCTAGTTGGAACAGTTTTTTGTACTAAATATTTTTAGTATGTCAAATACAGAGTAACACAAGCACACTGACAAAGTATTACAATAAAAATATAAATAGTTATAAACCTACAATAATTACTTTTCATGTATTTCCATGTTTTTATTTTCATGGGCTTCCTATATAGTTACTATCACCTGAAAATATAACATATTTTGTAGGCAATTACACAATTTTTTATTTTTTCCATTTTGTTGAGTTACAATTCAACCACAATAAATTGCAAATAAAATATTAAATTGGCTCAGTTTTGACACAGAGTATGCCTTTGGACCAACACCAGAATTAAGATAACAGAGTTACTTCACCCAACATTTCCTCATGTCTCTTTGTAATCTAATTTTTTTTTCGTCCCAGGTATTCAGTCATCCAAAGATTTGCTTTCTGTCACCATAGATTAGTCTGTATTTTCTAGAATTACATATGTGTGTTTATGTGTGTCTGTATCTGTGTGTGTGTATGTGTGTGTTTAATAATGGGATGCAGTTTTGCCTAATTTCTTTTACTAAGTGTAATTATTTTGACATTAATTCATACTGTTGCCATATCAATAGATATTTCCCATTTACTGCTAAGTAGTATATATTAGTATAGTAATATGTTAGTATAGTAGTATGAATATATCAAAACTTGTTTATCCATTCATCTGATGATGGACATTTATATTGTTTCCAGTTTTGACTATTACAGATGAGGTTCATATGAGTGTTTGCATCAAGTCTTTGTGTGGACATAGGTTTCTTTAGTCTAGGGTTAATACCAAGGGGTGGAATGACTTGATCATGTGGTTGGTATATGCTTAATTTTTAAAGAAACAGCAAAATGATTTTCTAACATGGTTATACTATTTTACATTGCAATTAGTAGTGTATGAAATCTTCATTTGTTCAACATCACCAATATTTAAAAGTCATTCTTTATAATTTTAGCAACTTGAATAAGTATGTAGCAGCATTCCTTATAATTTGAATTTCCCTTACATATAATAATATACAATAATTTTTCAATTGACTTTTGGTCATCACGTATCTTTATGACAGAGGTAAGTCTATTTTTGAACTAATTTTTGAACTAATTATTCTGTACCACTAATCAGTTTGTCTGTGTTTTCATAAATACCACAGTCTTGATTTTCATACCTATACAAGAAATGGTGAAATCAAGTGGAATAAATTCTCTACCTATGTTATTATTTGTAGAAATAGCTTTTGTTATGCTTGTTTCCTTTGGACTTATATATAAATTTTAGAGTCAGCTTGTCAAATTCACAAAATAATTTGTTAGAATACAATGGAGATTATATTGAAACTATAGATTAATTTGAGGAAAGTGCTGTCTTAAAAATATTGAGTCTTTTCATTATATGCTCTTTTTAAATCATATTTATTTAGGTTTTTAATTTATCTCAGCAATGTTTTATAATTTTTTCCAGTTTTATTGAAGTATGATCAACAGATAAAAATTGTGTATCTTAAAGGTATACAACTTGATGTTTTGTCTTTGTGTACATTGTGAAATAATCACCATAATTAAGCAAATTAACATATCCAGCACCTCACATACTTAATATTTGTGTGTGTGTGTGTGTGTGTGTGTGTGTGTGTGTGTTGGAAATACTTAAGATCTACCTTCTTAACATATTTCGAGTATACAATATATTACTGTTAACTAGAGTTATATTACTATACATTAAATGTCCAGAGCCTGTTCATGTTGCATAACTGAAACATTATATTCCTTGATCAACATCTTTTCATTTCACCCTCCCCCTAGCTCCTGGCAACCTACGAGTTGACAATTTTAGATTCCACACATAGGTGAGATCATGTGGTATTTGTTCTTCTGTGTCTGGCTTATCTAACTTAGTAATATACTGCATTTTTACCTATATTATCACAAAGGCTGGATTTCCTTCATTTTTATAGCTGAATAATATTCCTCTGTGTGTGTGTGTGTGTGTGTGTGTGTGTGTGATATTTTCTTAACCATTCGTCTGACAAAAGACATGTAGTTGTTTCCATACCTTGACTGTTGGGAATAGGGCTGCAGTGAACATGGGAATGCAGGTATCTCTTCAAGATCCTGATTTCATTTCCTTTTAATATATATTCAGAAGTAAGAGTGCTGAATCATAAGATAGTTCTGTTTTTAATTTTTTGAAGAATCTCCATATTTTTCATAATGGCTATGCCAATTTACATTCCCACCAAAAGTATATAAGGGTTCCTTTTCCCTCACATCCTCACCGGTACTTGTTATCTTTTGTCTTTCAATAATAGCCATTCAAACAGGTGTAAACTAAGATCTCATCGTATTTTTGATTTGCATTTCCCAATGATTAGTATTATGAATTTGTCAACGCAACACTTACTAAGTAGAGCACAGGTTGCAGGTCGGGGAGTTGTTCAACAACAGATCACAACATGAATTGAAATGAAGGTCCTGAAGGAACTACTCAGAGGCCTCAGGGGCCCACAGTGAGAGGTGAAGGCAGAGTGTAGAAAGAGAGACAAAGGACCTAAAGCTCATGTTTTTGTTTTTGTTTTAAAGATTTTATTTTATTTAGTTGAGAGAGAGAGATCACAAGTAGACAGAGAGGCAGGCAGAGAGAGAGGGGGAAGCAGGCTCCCTGCCTAGCAGAGAGCCCGATGTGGGACTCGATCCCAGGACCCTGGGATTGTGACCTAAGCCAAAGGCAGAGGCTTAACCCACTGAGCCACCCAGGCGCCCCAAGGCTCGTATTTTTATTAGGGTCCATGAATGAAGTGCTTTGGGGTTCCCGAGCTACAGCCAGACAGGGCAGTTCGAACTAAAAGAGTAAAGTTTTAGTAGCCACATAAGGGTTTTATCTAGAGGGTACATAAGGAGAAGACCCTTGGAGTCAAGGGACACTGTGGATCATAAGGGCATTAGGGACATAAGATTAGAAGCTTATGTTGTTTCTGACTCTCCATGTCCAGGGCACCTACTTGCATGAGGAGGCTAGAGTCATTTTAAGGTCACTACAGGCTGCTTTGACAATTAGAATAGATGCCAAGGGGGCAATAGCATGGAGTAGCTAAACCCTTGACAGTAGGTGCTGCTGAGCACTTTTTCATGTACCTGCTGGCCATTTGTATGTCCTTTTGAAGAAACATGTATTCCAGTCTTTGGTCCATTTTTAAATTGAGTTATTTGTTTTTTTTTTTGTTTTTTGTTTTTTTTTTGCTATAAAGCTGTATGAATTCTTCTATATTGTGTATATTAACTCTTTATCCTGTGTGTATATATATTTAAAACTATATACGTGTAGTTTTATATATATATGGTTTGCCAGTATTTTTTCCCATTCCAGAATCTGTTTTATCACTTTTGTTTTCCTTTATTTGATCAAAAACTTTTAGTTTGATGTAGTCCTATTTGTTAATTTTTACTTTTGGTGCTTGTACTTTGCAGATCATATCCAAAAAAATTATTGCACAGACCAATGTCAAAAAGATTTCCCCCCATGTGTTCTCCTGGTATTTTTATGGTTTCAGGTCTGAAAGGAAATGAAATCAGTCTTTAATCCATTTTAAGTTGATTTTTATATATGATGTGAGATAAGGGCCCAATTTCATTCCTCTGCATTGTGTATCCAGCTTTCCCAATGCTATTTGTCAAAGAGATTCTTTTCCATTGTGTATCTTGGCATCCTTGTTGAAGATCTTTTGACTGTAGATGCATGAGTCTGTTTCTGGATTCTCTATTCTTTTTTTTTTTTTTTTTCTATTTTTTTGTAGTATTTATTTCATTTATTTCTACTCCAATCTTTTTTTTTTCCAATTTATTTATTTTCAGAAAAACAGTATTCATTATTTTTTCACCACACCCAGTGCTCCATGCAAGCCGTGCCCTCTATAATACCCACCACCTGGTACCCCAACCTCCCACCCCTCCGCCACTTCAAACCCCTGAGATTGTTTTTCAGAGTCCATAGTCTTTCATTGTTCACCACCCCTTCCAATTTACCCAAAAGCACATACCCTCCGAAATGTCCATAACCCTACCCCCTTTCTCCCAACCCCCCTCCCCCCAGCAACCCACAGTTTGTTTCGTGAGATTAAGAGTCACTTATGGTTTGTCTCCTTCCCTATCCCATCTTGTTTCATGTCTACGGCCATACCACCCTGAACGCGCCCGATCTCGTCTGGATTTTCTATTCTATTCCATTTGTCTATATATCTGTTTTTATGCCTATACAATACTGTTTTGATTACTGAAGTTTATAATATATTTTTATTTATTTATTTATTTATTTGTTTTTTTTTCCAATTTATTTATTTTCAGAAAAACAGTATTCATTATTTTTTCACCACACCCAGTGCTCCATGCAAGCCATGCCCTCCATAATACCCACCACCTGGCACCCCAAGCTCCCACCCCCCGCCACTTCAAACCCCTCAGACTGTTTTTCAGAGTTCATAGTCTCTCATGGTATAATATATTTTTAAATCAGCAAAGCAATATAATATATTTTTAAATCAGCAATGTGATGCCTTTAGCTTCATTATGTATGTCTGTCAGTTCCATTTGATCTGTAGTGTTGTTTAAGTCTGCTGCCTCTTTATATATTTTTTCTATAGATTTTCTTTTCATTTTTGAACTGGGATATTGAAGTATCCTACTATTATTGTATTGCTGTTCAGCACTCCTTGTTTTTGTTCATCGTACTGACTGACAATCTTATCTCTGACTATATTGGATTCTGTCTTCAGGAAGTAAGCCAAATTTGTGGTCCACTTCTAACCATTATACAAGAATAAGGTCTTTCATTTTATTTGGTTCTTTGAAAGTTCTCTACATACTAATTATTTAACATTTTTAACGGATTCATTTTACAAATAATAGAAATGGTTTTTAAAATTTTATTGAAAACTGTCATATTGCTTTAAATATATAGAGAATGTCCAGTCCTGGAAATTCAAAGTTATGCTAAGAAGTTTGCTTCCAAGAGTGCAAGAGTAAAAGGAGACTGCTGACCTGAGACTAAATTTGACTCTCCAACATATACTCACCGATCAGCAAATTGTTAGTAAGGAGGAAGAGAATTTCCATTCTTCAGTTAGTTCAATAAGAAGGCTTTTTGGCTATAGTCAGACTTAATGGTTCGGAGTCTCGCTCTACCATTCACTAGCTGAGTAGTTGCTGGCAAGTTATCAACTTTTCTGTATCTCAGTTTTTAATTCTATAAAATTAGAAAAATAGCAAGATCAAGACCTACCTCATTAAGTTTTTGTGAGCATTAAATGTGATTAAAACACACACAGACATGCATACATATAGACATATATACACACACACCCAAAATGTTGAATTGTGCTTGATGTGAGAAGTATTAAATAGGTGTTAGCTTTTAATGTTGTTGGTTAAATTATGTTAGAAATAATTAGGAAACCATGTAATTTAGCAGCATAAAAGTTCTCACTGAATTGTTGTATGATAACATGCAGTTGATACCCCAAAATAGAGAGGAATATTCTGAATATGTGAAATAATTTAAATTTGCCTTAAATAAAAAGTTGAACAGAATCAACTCTTCTTACCTTCTCACCTTTGCAAATCTATACAAGACACACTGTACACTAATTTATTGCAAAATTAGTAAAAATAATGTGAGAGAGTTTTTAATATTTGATTTGGAATCTTATATTTTACCTATACTCTTGCCTTCTAGTTTTTATAAATTATATATGTGAATCTTGAAGTGAACAGATCAAATCTGGTAATTTTGTTTCAGTTATCTTCAATTAAGAGGTGGTATACTATGTCACAATATAAAGTGTGCTATATGAAATTATATTTTGTTATATTTCATGTTAAAATAGCTACTAAATCAGTTGGCTTTGAGTTTATGATAATGTTTTTTTCCTCCAAGTGTTGATTAGAAAAATTTTATAATGGTTGCATCGTTAGCTACTAGTAAAAAGTCACAGTGACTGTTTATGACCACATGATTTGGCTCTCAGCATGTTAATGATCCCTTAAAGAAATGCAAACCAATTTAAATATAATATGGAAACTACTTATCATAAAAACCAGTAGTGAAAACTCCATGAAGTTTAATCCTCTTCTAATTTTATGTGTTTTATGCTGTAATTTTTAAGAGACTTGATTAGATTCAGGCGAAGAAGGAAATCTTATTGAAATAATGATAATGACTCACATTGAATAATTTCCTTTCCTCCAAATAAGCCATGGTAATTGAAAATGTGACTTTAGGGGTTAAGTTTAACCATCTTTAAAATGATTCTTTCATTGTTGACTAACTATTCAAATGAGCTCTGATTTGAAATAGTCATCCTTTTAAAGCCCTTTGATAAATATTGCTAGGTGCCATATATCCACATCCATATTCTAATTATTTATACCCGTAATTTGGCTGTCAAAATGAAGTGCAAGCTCAGACTGGTCCTTCTGAGACCATTCTGAGTGAGACCAGAGGTTATTACTGTATCTCTCTGTGTCTGACTTGTATATGTTCCATCTCTAGATGCTGTAGGAAAGCGTTACTATTCCAAATATCTGAAAATTAAGTCAACATTGTCAGTCTCTTTTTTCAGATCAAAATACACTTACTAGATGTTAAAAAAATGTAGTTAGGAGGTCAAAGAGATGCCAGTTCATGGAATGGTTAAGACTGGATGTGCAGTCTGAAGCACTGCTGCTTTTGCCAAGAGAGCTATGCTCCACTCTGGAGGTTCCCCTTTGTGAACAAGCTGACAGCTGGCTCAGTTCTGCTTGGTCACCTAGCTGCCCAGGAGCCCAGCTGCCTGTTTCTGGGGATGTGGTCAGCAAGAGGACTGATGAGATTTCAGTTAATCAAATTTCACACAGGCCAGTAAGTTTGATTCTTCAACTCCCATGCAAAATCCTGCCAAGTCCACTTTATCTAAGTCCTGAGCTGTGAACTTAAAAAGCTGCTGCCACTGCTTTCTCAAGCAAAGGTTTTCTAGTGCTGAGGCCTTACAGGGTGGGCACATTTGGCTATTCGTTTTCCAACACTTGAGAATATATAAGAAGTGGAGTAGTGGTAAGGAGCTAGTGTAATGTATATTTACATTATATCCAGTAAAACAAAAGACTTCTTACAAAAGGCAAAGGTATCAAGAAGACTCAGTACAGGTCAAGCTGCCTGAAATGAGATGGAGATCTCATTTACTTTAAGTCTGGTGAAAGCCAACAGATTCCCTGGGTATAGGAGTCTCTTCACAGTGGAGCCTACAGCCCAAGGCTAAGGGGTAAGTCTTTGTTTGTTTGTTTGTTTCGTTTCGTTTTGTTTTGTTTTTAAATATTTATTTATTTACTTACTTACTTAAGAGTGAGAGGCAGAGACAGAGCACATGGGGGAGGGACAGAGGGAGAAGGAGAGAGAATCCCAAGCAGATGTCACACTGAGTGTGGAACCCAACTTGGGGCTTGATCCCGTGACCTTGAGATTATGACTTGAGCCACAACCAAGAGTCAGACACTTAATCAACTGTGCCACCCAAATGCCTTAGGGGACAAATCTTTGAATAGATGGCCAGGGATGGCCAGTGTCCTGATAACTACTGAAGAGCCATGGAGAAGTTACATTCTGTTTGAAGCATATTAACTCTCTGTCTAAGCACATATTTCCCCAATGATTATCTCTGCTTCATCAACATTTGGGCACTAGGTGCAAACAGCTTTAATAAAATACAGTTGAAAATTTTCCCTGTTTTCCATACTTAACACCATCCCCATGGCTTTTCCCTTTATCAGTTCTCGCTATATGAGCAGACTATAGCTGCCTTTGTTGCATTTAGTATGTTACACCTCCAATCTGTATTTTGTTTCTTGCCAGAGTAATCTTTATAAAACATTCATTAGAATAATGAACTCCTTTCCTGCTTCAAATAGTTAGATGGTTCACTGTTTCCCTAAGGTTTTCTTAAGGATGACCTTCCATATATCTATAATTGGTTCCCCTCTATTTTACCAATTTCCTTTCTATCACTTACACCTCATCTCCAAAAATGTCCTCTAACCAGTTGAAAAAAAATAAAAATAAACAAAACAAGAGTCATTAGTTCTTCATACTGTTTCTTATTCATGTTTGTTCAGTCTTGTTCATGGTGAATTCTTTCAGTGAAATGTCCCATTCTTCTTTTCTGCCATTCAGATTTCTAGTAAGGATGTAAGACTCTAAAAGCCTGAATTAGTTTCTTCATTTTATTCAACTTCACTGCAGTTATTATATTTAGTATCTATTTTCTCTTATATTTAGTTTGAGAGGTGTCTGGTATTAGTATGATGGGTGATTTCCAGTTCAAACATGTACATTTTTGATACCATGTTGTGAGACTCTAGATGTTGTTTTGAAACTATATTTTAACTGTATTTTTGTGACATTGCTCTGGTAGGAGAAAAAGGACTCTACCTTGTTATTGCTAAATGGAGACAGAGGTCAGTGGTCCCCACTTGGCTTCCATTGACACCAGGGGAGGAAGATCCTCATTATGTCCAGGTAGAGGTGAGAGTTTCTGCCTGGCCACATGGTCTCTCCACTAACATCATGATGGCGGTGGTCTCCTTACCACTGGGCCATGGTTAAAGTCCTGAATTTCCTTCTTTGATGCTTGCCCAACAAGGATGGTGGGGGAGCCTCATTACCTGCTGAGTGTGGGTAGAAGTCCAGGATCACCATATAATCTTTACTGAAACCATGTTAGGGGATAAAGTCTCATTAATGATCAGCATTGAAGAAAGTTCCAGCTCCCAAACTGACATTTTCTGATACTGCCACAACAATGTTGAGAGACATTGATTATAGCCTTGCTATTTTGGAAGTCTAGGCTCCACTCATAACCTTTTCTGGAATGAATGGGGAAGGGATCACATATTTTTCTGTGGTGGTTGACAGATATAAAAAGGTTATATTGTGAACATTTTCTGTCTTGTTAGTTGCCCCTTTCCTGGTCCTTTGGGTTAGTGTGAGCAGGTATTTTGGGGGACTTTTTGTTGGTAGGTTCTGTTTTTTCCTATAAGCACTTTAAAGATGTTATTCAACTTTGTTGTAGATTTCATGGTTTCTCATGAGGCTCCAATCATTAGTCTCATCATTGCACTCTTGGATGCAATGAGTTGTTTTTTTCTAATCCAACTTTTAAGGTGTTTTTTTTTTCTTTATCTTTGGCTTTCAATAGTTTGGATTATATAGTAGGTCGCTGGGGTCTACTTATCTTTTTCGATCTCCCACCCCCCCCATTCTGAAGATTAAATTATTTTTATTAATCTGTCCTTAAATTCATATAAATGAATTTTATATTTTCTCTTTCCTCTTGACTCAGCTATTAAGTTTATCCTGTGATTAACTTATTTCAGTTATTTTAATTTAGATTTCTAGAATTTGTTTTTAGTAATTTTTATTCATTTTCTAGAACTTCAACACACACATATATACAAAATATATATTTATATATGCATACATATATTTCACTGTATTCACACTTTGCTTTATTTAATTGAAGGAGAACATAAGAACCTCCTTAAAATACATCCTTTTATTTTTCCCCTAATTCAACATCAGGTTCATACCAGAATCATATTTGGTTGATTTTTTATTTCTCTTGAGAATATGTTTTGTTTTCTTGGTTCTTTGTATGTAACTTAATTTAGGATTATTTCCTAGACATTATGAATGTTGAATTGTGGAAAGTCTAGGTTCCATTTTTTTTCATCTGACAAGCATTGCCTTTGATTTATCGGACGGTTATCCTACCTATACTTTAACAAAACTGTTTCAAGGGGGCAGCAGCTTCGGTAAAAGTTCAGACTCTTTGTCTTCATCATAGCTTCTTTGAGTGTATTTCACACATGTAAGATTCAGCTATCAGTCATAAATGTGGATAGATGGAATGTGGGGATCCCGTTTCTGATTCCTTTCCTTCTAGGATTTCCCCATTTTCTGTACCAGCCAAAGTTTTCCAGCTTCCCTGGCCAGAAAGATTGTTTTTAATATCTGGCATCACCACCTTATCACCCATGTTCTATAAATAGCACTTTGACAAGTTTTAAAGCTGAGAACATGGGAACTTCATACATTTCTCTTCACATTCTTTGAGTGCATCTCCCTCACCAGAACCTGACATTTTCTGTTCACTCTCCTTTCTCTTCAGGTACTTGCTTTTGGCTCATATTCAGATTTTATGATTGTTTTATGAGCGTAGTCATCCAGTATGATCCTACTTATTCCATCAGTACCAGATGTCAAAAGTCAGTTATCTAATTTATAATAACTAATCAGTATACTGTTCCCTCTCATTGTTGAAAGTATCATTCCCCTCTCATTGTTGAAAGTATCATTCCACATTCTACTTAGAGATGCAGGGGCTGAGACTCCACAAACCACAGTTCTTACTTGCCAGTTGACTCCTTATTGGGTTCAACAAAATGGGGAGATTCTTCTCTTTTGATATTACTTCACGGCCTTAGCATTATCTGAGTAATGCATATGACGCTTTGTTCCATTCATTTAAGTTTTGGCCTTTTTAATGGCACTCATTGAACCAACTTCATTATGCCCCTCAGAGACTTCTGCCCCAATTGGTTGGGAATTCTCAGATTTCTGCATCCTAGCAACATTTGACACGGTTGAAAGCTGCTGAGATACCAGCACAGTATCATCCTTAGAAGAGCATCTTAGATCCCAAGTCTTTCTTCCAAGATTCTATGTTCTAACAACCCAAATCCACCATCACCCTTTACCCCTAGGACTATAGGAGTTCTAGAGATGGAAGCTGCTTCTGTGGGTATTATTTCAATGTTCGTGTATTCCCTTTCTTTTTGATTGTTTAATTCTTCAACAACCATTTAACAAATTTATTGTGTTCAATTTGTTCAATTCTCTGTTTTAAAATAATGTTTCTCATATACATCCAACACATTTAGTACCTTCTGGTCATCTGGACTGTCCAGTATTATGTCATTAACATGGCGTACCATTGTGATGTTTTGTGTGATGCATCATAATCTTTGCAGACTAGAATGTTAGCAAAAAACAAAACAAAGCAAAACAAAACAAAAATGGCATCAATCTGAGACAAATTAAATAAGAAGAAATTACTCTTGGTGGTTATTGAAAATGGCATATGGAAACAACACCAACAATAATATTTTCCAGAAAAGTAGCTTTTTATAAATTGCCATGACCTCTGTTTCTTTGTTCCAATAAAGTTACCACATAGTTAATAGTGATTTTGGTTGCTTTGTGTATATTAGTCTACAGAAATCTCCAAAATCCCATCTACTTTTGCCTTATGCCATATAGGAAAGTTAAATAAGAATTAGATAGTTATCCCATACCTGAATGTTTTGAGGCTTTTTGTTTGTTTGTTCCTTTAATCTGTGAAACCCTGGAAAATTAATAAGAAAGACGACTTGTTCAGATATCTTTATGTACATGATAATAATAACAGACTTTCTGGCAAACATACTGATCGTATTTCTAGTAACAGAATCTTTGACAGTGGAATAATTTTCACCAGATATACTTGATTTGTTTAGTATTCTAATAACAAAAATAAAAATAATAATAATAATAGAAATCCAAGAAATATTTTTGGATTTGTGAGATATGGTTTCCTGGAAAATGTGTTGGAGAATGAAATAAAAGTTTATCAGCATTAAGACAGCTGTCATCTATAGAAGTAATACAACTGCAGGTATCACTTCATGAAATCATATGTTAAATCTGGGCCAGAGTGTATCCTACTTCAGTGAGAAGGCATCTGGTGTGGCAGTATTGGCAATCCTGATTAATCCCCGCTTCTCCTGCACTGTGACATGAATTTTATCCTTGAAATTGTTTATAAAGCTTTATATTGTATAAAACATGATTTTTGTGAATCTCATTTAATGAAAAGATTCTTTGCATTACCTCAAAAGCATTACAAATTATGAAGTAGAGTTCTGTGTGATTATATGAAATATCTTCAAGATATGGTAATAAAGGGGAAATCTTCAAAATTTGAAACACTAGGAACTATTTGTTCCCCTTTCCTGTGAAATAGATTGAATGTAAATTATGTGCTGTGAAGATATATAATTGTCTATCTCCCAACATTTAAAGTTATACATATATTTATTTATACCAATATACATCTTATATTGCTATATCTAAGCTCTATCTATCTGTGGAAACAAAGATATTTGATGGTGAGGAGGCAAGTTATTTTGTGTTTATAGCATTTTGTTTTAGTGGAATCTTGAACTATTTATTGACTAGTCTTAAAATGAAAACAATAATAAAGCTCTTCATATTATGCTAATGCTTAACCATTGTGAGATCATGAAAATACTTCACATTTTTCTCTTTTCACTTATGTTTAACTATTGGAATCAATTTTAGTATACCAAAGATTTCTAGATAGCAGTTCTTTCTTTCCTTATCGATCACAGTATGCCTCCAACATCTGCCATTTTCCCTCTGAAATAGTAAAATACCTAGGACCTCATCACCTTCAATGTGCCCATTCAATACCTCAGTGTCTATAATAAATAACACTATATTATATGTGTTGTAGTGGAGGAATAGTAGATGCATCCTTAGTTTTATCTTTTAACATCTTCATTAACCAGCTGAAATAGAGTATTTTATATCTGTTAAGCTACTCTTCTCAGGTTCTTTCATGTAAAATATTTATTTAATTTCAGGACAAAAGGCATATGTAATGATATAGTTTCTGCATATCCTGTGTGTTATAATTATTATTAAATTTATTCTGTCAATGTAGTAAATATTGAAATTTAACTCTTCCTTATGTTTCCTAAACACCCTTATGCACACATGAAATGAAAAAAAAAAAAAAAACACCACAATTAAAACAAAAGCCTATGGAGGTTAAACTTTCTCTCTTAAATAGATACATGGAAAGATTTAACAAGTGCAAGTTTGAAACTGTAATACCTAATTACAGGCCTGAAAGGAGAGCAGGGATTTCTGTTTCCTTTATTACTCAGCACTGTGCAGGAGATAGGGTGGTCCTTCACATAGAATTGCTCTGTGAATCAGTCTCCTCACATCATCCCAGAGGTTTACTCTAGCTGCCAGTTATTTGAAAAATTACTCATCAATCATTTATAAAGCCTAAAATTAGTTTGCCTAAAAAATCACATTAATTCTCATCAACCAATTATTGCTTGGTTTTACTACAAAAATACATGTAAGGGAGAAGGTAAAATTATTTTCTCTTTTATAATTAGTAAAAAAAACAGCAACACTAATATCCTAGTGCCAATCTGAAAATCAGTGCTAGTGTCAGATAATAATCATCCTTACATTCTCCATAAATACCTTTAAACATAAGAATTTCAGGATGATGTGAATGAAATGCTATTACATAAAGAAGATAAATACAGATGAGTAAATACTGGTTATTTTTAAAGTCTTAATACGCTATGGAGTTGGCTTTTTATATTCTTTCTATGTAAGCAGGAGTTATTAACCAAGCAAGCATGCATGGCTTTTATTGTTTAGATGACTGAGCCAGGTTTAAATGTCATTTAGGAACGCTTACAACATATGGCATTGATAGATGAAAAAGAAAATTGCCATTTCAAGTCGACCTCTTCTATCTAAAACCAGGGCTCTCTTAAGTGAGTTTAGATAACTGCCTAAATTAGTCATCATTAAAGAGTTGCAAGCTCTAAAAAATTTGACTTTAAGTTGTCTTACATTTAAAAACTTTGTTTTGAAAGAAAGGTAAGACACAAAAATTTTAAAAAGCATATATGCATATTCTTTTCTTTTTTTTTAATTGATTCAGACTTATTCATAAAAATTCCTCAGATATGGAGCACCTGGGGGGCACCTTGGGGGGCTCAGTCGTTAAGCGTGAGCCTTTGTCTCAGGTCATGATCCTGGGGTCCTGGGATCAAGCCCTGCATCTGGCTCCCTGTTCAGTGGGTAGTCTGCTTCTCCCTCTTCCTGCTTCTCCCTCTGCCTGCTGCTTGTGCTCGCTCACTCTCTCTTTGTCAAGTAAATAAATAAAATCTTAAAAAAAAAAATCCTCAGATAATCCATCTTATCCAGTCACTGTTAATAGAAAAGAAATTTCTCTGGAGCTCGTATTCATTATGGATGAAATTTTATTAGAAATACTTAGCTATAGGATGTTCTTGTGTTCCCTCAGTATTTCTGGGATGAAATTTGACCATGGCAAAGATTATGGTTGCAACAAGAAAGACCCTGTTATTTTCATAATATATATAAAATATACATATATTTTATATACATATATAAAGAAAAAAAAAAGACAGATTTCCATTTTGGTCCCATTCCTGCTTAGATATATGTTATATTCTTCCAATTTTAGTATATGTGCTGCTGAAGCAAGCACAATATATATTATATTCTTTAATTCATTTAATTTTAAGCCAATTTTCTTTATAATCGTATAACATCTCTTAAGTACTTTCTTTGAATTTTTCTTAATATTGAGAAAAAAAGAAAGAGGGTAGAGAGACATATGTATTGAGCATCAACTATGTGCTGGTGTCTACTAGGCATTTAACATATGTTACTGGAATTTATGTAGGACATAACCTGTTTTAAGAAAACTGGAGAGTTAAAAATATGGTTTGTGGAGAATTAAAAACTTTTTATCTCAATCGAACTAGCCTCTATATATGTAGTTTCTGTTACATTAACTTTTTTCATTTATTTTTTTTACTAAAAATATATTCTGATAAACCTCACCAAGTGAATGTGAAACATAACAACCAGTTCCTAAAATTGTAATTCATGTACATGTGGAAATTAAGGAAATGGAAATGTTACATACCAGTGAAGCCCACCAGTTCTTTCTAATGACTAACAAGCGCAGAAACACAACTACTTCCATTACATTTTTGTTTGTTGGCAAGTATAGCCTGGCTTAAGCCAAAAATATGTGGCTTTCTAAATGAACAAAATCATTCAGTTTTTCCATTTTCTAGAAAGTTATTTATTTGTGGTTTTGTTAAAATGAGAAAAAAAAATATAAATTGATGATTTAATTTGGACCTACTGGTTTTTGTTTCATGTTGTACAAGAACTGCCCTTTTCAGTATGATGGCCACTAACTACATGTAGCTCATCAATTAAAATTAAACATAGTTAGGGACGCCTGGGTGGCTCAGTTGTTTAAGCAGCTGCCTTCGGCTCAGGTCATGATCCCAGCATCCTGGGATCGAGTCCCACATCGGGCTCCTTGCTCGGCAGGGAGCCTGCTTCTCCCTCTGCCTCTGTCTGCCTGTGCTCATGCTCTCTCTCCCTCTCTCTCTGACAAATAAATAAATAAAATCTTAAAAAAAAATTAAACATAGTTAAAAATTCTGTTTCTCAGAATTTGTTAAGTAAAACTGGCAAAAGTTTAAAAAATAATTTGAATCTACTAGCATATTACACATGGTAGTTGTTTACTACTTGATATGTATTTATATTTATATATGTTCTTTTTTAATTAACATATAATGTATTCTTTATTTCAGGGGTACAGGTCTGTAAATCATCAGTCTTACACAATTCACAGCACTCACCATAGCGCCCCAGTGTCTATCACCAGGCACCCTATCCCTTCCACACCCCTCCCCTCCAGCAACCCTCAATTTGTTTCCTGAGATTCAGAGTCTCTTATGGTTTGTCTCCCTCTCAGACTCTATTTATTCGTCAGAGAGAAAGAGAGAGAGAGAGAGGGAGGAAGCACAAGCAGGGGGATTGGCAGGCAGAGGGAGAAACAGACTCCCTGCTGAGTAGGAGCCTAATGCAGGGCTCCATCCCAGGACCCAGAGATCATGACCCAAGCCAAAGGCAGACGCTTAACCGACTGAGCCACCCAGGCATCTCATATTTATACATGTTTTAGAGTCAGATTTTCCAGATTTGCACTCTTGCAGTGTATCTGGCTCGGGTCATGATCTCATGGGTTGTGAGATAAAGCATAGTCTAGGCTCCCTAAGTCTGCTTGAGATTCTCTCCCTCTGGCTCTCCCCGCACTCATGTGTTCTCTCTGTCTCTCTCTGTAAAATAAGTAAGTCTTAATAAAGCGCAATAGCATTTTACTATAAATCCTTATAGTAAATGTACATGCCAAAAATTAAAAATAAAATTTCAAATATCGAAATATCTGGATAATTTTATGATTTGAAATTTTAGGGTAAACAAAGATTTTTCTCAAGTATGACCAATTTTTTTATTATGTTCAGTTAGCCAATATTTTTAACAATTTTATTTACCCCTTCTGTTATCATAATTTATGTAGAGAAATATTATTATTAATAATTGCTTTATATCTTTTAGGAAAATTCTATGCTGTCGTATTTGTAAAATAAAATATTATGAGATGAAGTTACCACTTAAAATGAATACATATGTATACCTATGTATGTATAAAGAAATATTTATAATCGCATATATGTACATATGTATGCATATATATTTTCCAATATCTTTATATATCAAGCTACAAATTTTTTATATTTGGATATATTAATCCGAAAACATAAGCTAGCATTAGTCTATTTTTACTATCTAATATGATATCAAAACACAATAAGTGAAAGACACTTAATAAGATAAATGATTAGTTATGCCATAAGATTTTATTTAGTAATACATGACATAGAACATTCTTTCTGGTATACCATGAAGGCTTAAATGACCTTGGATGTGAAAAACAAACTGGAAAGTAAATCCTGTCATGTTTAGTTTCACAGCCGTATAAAAATATAATCAAATGTCAGCACAACAGCTTGCACGCTAACAATATCAAGTCCCAATAAAGTGTTTGGAATGCTACATTAAATTATTGAATACCGATTTTTATCAGATTTGATTTTTCCCTTGAGAAATTTGATAGAATCATCAGACACAGTCCTATTTTATGACCCTGAACTCTATTTTTATTTTAAAATTTCTGTTCATCTTATAACAAGTTTGTGAAATAAATGTATGAAAACTAAGAAAAAAGCCAATCATTAGGGTATTTTAAGGAGTCTGTTTTTTATAATTATATTTTCTTCTTTAATAGTAGTATGGCATATTGTCCACATATCAGAAATCCCACCTCCAAAGAACATTTGTTAGTAATAAAGATGGTTCATTAAAAAAGTTATGAAAACTTTCATACACCAAAAATCAGATCTTTCATATATTAAAAACCATGTGCTATAAAATCAGAGCTATTAGTCTTTATCATCTCTAGTTAGGAAGCTAATATTCAATATACTTTACAAACATGAAGATTTATGAATTAAAACATAAATGATAAATCATAAGCATTAAAATTTTATAATCCTAGGACATTTTTTTTGTATCTGTGCTATATTTTTTGCACTACACTAGCTATAATTTTACTTTTATCTGTAGTAGGCAGTTGATAAATACTTGTTGACTCCATTGCTGAATTTCATACATAAAACAAATAGAAGAATTCAAATATTTATTATTTAAAAAATCAATAGAATTCAATTTTCAAGCAAAGGAGAAAAATCATACAAAAAATCATATAATTATTTTGACAAAATTAAACATCCATTCACAGTAAAATTTTCTTAGAAAACTAGGAAAAGGAGAAAACTTTGTTCATCTAACTCTGTCTAAAATACATAGAAACAAAAATCCTCATGCAAATCCCATTTTTAATGTTTAAATGCTGAAATACTGTCCTTCCAGATCTGAAACGAAGAATGATAGCTATAGTATCTTTGTCCTAATAATTTAGCTTTGAGTTTTTCCCTACTATTTTCTCTGTATTTTATATCAGTTTTCAGTAATGGCTGTTTTGTGTCTTCCATTTTCATCCTTGTTCTAATTCAGGTGCAAAGAAATTAGGTCAGTATATAAAACATATCTGTGCATGTGTGTCTTTTGTGTGTAAGCATATGCATTCAAAATTTCTAGACAGTAACAAAAAACTTTTCATGTGTGATTTTAAAATTTGCTATTCTTAACTGTAAACTTCAAAACATCAAATGAGACTGAAATAAATCCAACAAAAGAAGTGTAAGACTTGTGGAGAAAATTTTAAACATTGTGGAAAGGAATGAAAGCATCCAACGAATGAATAGTGCTACATACCATATTCAAGATTTGGAGTATTCAATAATGTAAAGAAAATGTAACAGCATTTTTCTCAAAGCAGAAAAATGGCATATGTTTATCAAATATTTCATTTGTAATCACATAATAAAGCACATTATATCAGGGGAAATGAATGGACTCTGGCTACCCACAAGAATAACTCATAAACAAACTGCTCTGTGAAAGAACCTAGCCTTAGAAAGAATACATGAGGTAGGATTCCCTTTATGGAAATCTAACATTAAAAACACCCAAATGGGCAAAACTAAAACTACGTTTTGGGGATGCAAGCTTACTTGATAAAACAATTTCATCACACTGATACCCGAAAAAGTCAGCGTTAATTTTGGCAGTGTGGAAGGCAGTTTGTAATTGGAAGGTATGGAAGAATGGAAATTTATGGGAAAATGGGAGATTTACATGTATTTTTGTGTGTTTCTGTGTTATATTTCAAATTAAAATATTCTAAATATATAATCCAATATAAAATGACTAAAATTTAATATGCCAAGAGATTATTTTGAATATTATTTTGCAGCTATTTAGTTTTAAAGAAATAAAGTTAAATACTGCTATGAAATACATTGTTTACATTGCTTGACACATGTATAATAAACATGTATGAAAATATCATGCACATGATACATACTAAAAATAGACTCAACCTGTAGACTATTATTATTTTCAATCCTCAAATTATGTAGATTTACAAAAGGAACTTTATCTTAGAAAATTTTACTTTATTTTATTTGCAATTGTGTTTTAGTGAAATGTAAAAATTTCAGAAATGCATACACATTAATTACATAAGCCATATGAAAAAGTGAAAATAATGTATGTAAGATTTTGAAAATGGAATTTCCTTTAGTTTTTTTCATCAGCTACTGGTATTTCTTATGCTTGTTTATAATGATAACATAGCAATTTATTTGTATTTATCTTTTAATTTATTTAAAATTAATTAACATATAATGTATTATTAGTTTCAGAGAAGAGTTTAGTGATTCCTCAGTTGCATATAACACCCATATAACCAGCTCATTACATCAAGTGCCCTCCTTAATGCCCATCACCCAGCTACTCCATTTCCATTAGTGTAATAAAAATATCTGTTCTCTCATACTTATGTGCCCAAGGAATTACCACCCTTAGGAATCTACTTCCTAAATTTTGTCCTTAAAATATTAATGCCAGTTTTAAGGGCGCCTGGGTGGTTCAGTCAGTTAAACGTTTGCCTTCTGCTCAGGTCATAATCTTGGGGTCCTAGGATTCTGTCCTGTGTCAGACTCCCTGGGAGTCTGTTTCTCCCTTTTCCTCTCCTCCTTCTTCTCCTCCCCCAGACCCCTGTTCATGCTCTCTCTCAAATAAATAAGTAAAATCATTAAATTTTTTAAAAAAATTAACACCATTTTAAAGATTCAAATTCATCACATAAATTTATATTGAGCATCAAGCTTATTATACATTGCTAGCTTTTCTGAAAAATATTTATTTGGAAAGCATATATCTATTATTCACAACATAAATCAGAATATAAAATATTTGGATAAATACTTATGTGTTTAAGAAGGACTTGAAAAACAATAATAATCATAAAATATTCCTAGTCACCTCTTACTTCACTAAGTATACCAGAGAAAAACAATACTGCCTCTTCCATAGTATGTGCTTTTTCCATTGTTTTGCATCAGTTTTTCTTTTTTCTCTGCTCTCCTTACATTTTATTATGTGCTGTATTTTTAACCCACTGAGCCACCCAGGCACCTATTATGTGCTGTATTTTACCATTTATCTAATTCCAGTTTTTACTGGAATTTACTGGAATTATGCATTTGTTTTTAGTATTTTCCTAACTTTGATAAAATTGAAATCTTTGAAGGCATTGTGTGTGCACGTGTATGTGGGTGTGTTTCTGTGTTTTGTATCCTTTTGCCTAGCAATGCCAAGCTACGGTATTTATTAAGCCATTGTTTTTTAGCTTTAAACCTATTCTTTTATTGTCTGCTTAACAATGATTGTAGGACTGGGAATCTATAAACATCATTTCTTCTTTGTCAAAGAGTTCCTGTGTCTGGTGCTTGACAGGTAGGGGTTGCACAGTGAGATTGGCAGGCTGGAGAAGGAAAGGACTTGCAGGGTTTTGTTTACTTCTTGTGGGCTTCCCATTCCTTTCTATTGGCTAGTCCTTTTGTTAGCTTTGTATCTGTGGGGCACAGAATAAGCTGCTCTCCCAAATGATGCCCATATCCTAATTCTTGAATCCTGTGAACATATTACCTTACGTGGCAAAAAAAGACTTTGCAGGTGTGTTTTCGTTAAGGGTCTTGAGATGGGAAAATTACCTGAATTATCCTGATGAACTCAATACCATCACAGGTATCCTCAAATGTAGAGACAGGAGAGTCAGAGTCAGCAAAGATGTCACAATGTAAGCCAAGGGAGAGTGGAGATGTGACCAGAGGAGCATGGCTGATGGGCTTTGGTGATGGAGGAAGGTGACATAATCCATGGAGTGCAGGTGGCCTCTAGAAACTGGTAATGGAAAGGAGGTGGATTTTCACATAGATCTTCCAGGAAGAACGCAGCTGTGCTAACACCTTGACTGTTGGCAGTAAGACCCATTTCAGATTTCTGACTTCCAGAACTGCAAGGTAATTCCCTTGTGATGTTCAAAGCCAGTAATGTTGTAATAATGTGTTACATCAGCAATGGAAAGTAATAAACTCTTCTTGTCACCAACATGCCAGCAGTGCTGCTTCTTTCCAGCAGCAGTGGTTAGTTCTAGTAACAACTGCTGATTTATTTGCATTTTTCTGGTCCTTTCAGAACCAGCCTTATTGTACTCCCTCAGAATTAATGAACACTAGACCAGGTATCACTTCTTCATTTGTCTTGGTTCTTGTCTTGGGACTTATTTTGCCTGCTCAGAAGAAGGCATCACAAATATCTGAAACATTAGCAGTTTTTCAGAATTAGGAGTTTCTGTTCCATGGGACCCCTCCCACTTCAGCTCCCCTGTGCCTACACTAGAAATCTGCTTCTTCAGGTGCCCACTGAAATATGTTACTGTTCTCTTTTTGCCTTTTTTAGTTAATAATTCTTTTTTTTTTCTTAAAGATTTTATTTATTTATTTGACAGACAGAGATCACAAGTAGGCAGAGAGGCAGGCAGAGAGAGAGGAGGAAGCAGGCTCCCTGCCGAGCAGAGAGCCCGATGCGGGGCTTGATCCCAGGACCCTGGGATCATGACCTGAGCTGAATGCAGAGGCTTTTTCCCACTGAGCCACCCAGGCACCCCTTAATAATTCTTTATATTAAATTACCTCTGCTGAAATAAACTGATGTAGTTTCTTAATTTTTTTTTAAGATTTTATTTGTTTATTTGAGACAGAGAGAAAGTGGTAGTACATGAGTGGGGTGGGAGGGATCTCAGGGTCCTGTACTCCCTTCTTGGTGGGGAGCCTGCTTCTCCCTTTCCCTCTGCCCCCAGTGCAAATAAATAAATAGAGAAAATCTTTTTTTTTTAATAAATAAATAAAAATTCAATTACCTTTACTATAATTTTAAGTAATAACCTCTGCTGCGTTTCCTCACATAACTACCATTTCTGATGTTCTTCATTCTTAGGTATAGATCCATATTTCCAAACGATGTTACTTTCCTTCAACAGGCAAAACCTACTTTAAACTTTCTTGTGCTGTGGCTATGCTAGTAATGCATTTTTTTCTTTTTATATATATTTGAAAATTTCATATTCATTTTCTAAAAGATTTTATTTATTAGAGAGAGAGGGTGTATACCAGTGAGGGGAGGAGCAGAGGGAGAGGGAAGAGGGAGAAGCAGGTTTCCCAATGAGCAGGGAGCCTGACATGGCCTGAGTTGGATCTAGAGATCATGACCTGAGCCGAAGGCAGGTGCTTAACCAACTGAGCTATGCAGGCCCCGCTCATATCCATTTTTTAAACTTTTTTTTTCTATATTTAGAATATTAAGTTGACAGTTTGTTGTTATTCTTTCAGTGCTTTATAAATATCTTTTGTCTACTGTCATTGCTTGCATTCTTTCAGACCAGAAATCTGCTGTTGCCCTTACTTTTTTTCCTGTCTGTATACTATGACTTTTACCTCTGACTGCTTTTAAGATCTCTCTGTCCCTGGTTTTGAGCAATATGGACATTACATACTTTGGTGTAGTGTTCTACATATTTTCGTGTGTGTGTGTGTGTGTGTGTGTGTGTGTGTGTTTTAACATCTTTACAGAGGTGTAATTGATAGACAAAGTAATGCATGTATTTAATGTGTACAGTTTGATGAGTTTAGATATGATCTCAAGGTAGATATTTTTATGACACACAAATATCAACAATGACAACAAAGGGACCCAAGGCATCTTTGGGATATGTTAGAATGTCTATTCCTTTGATTGTGGAGTCAGAAGTCTATGGAGGATTTTGAGGTCATTGAATCTATGTATTTGTAGTTTTTTATCAAATTTGAAAAATTTTTGGCATTTATTTCTGCAAATATTTTTGTTCCCTTCCTTTCAGGATTTCAGTTGCCCTTGGAATTGCCTGACTTTTAAAATTGTTTTTACTTTGTTCATTTTATTTGAATAAATTCTATTGCCACATCTTCAGATTCACTCATCTTTTCTTCTATGATGTCTGATCTGCCATCATATTATCCACTGAAATTTTCATCTCAGACATTTTAGTTTCCATTTCTAAAAGTTTAGCCTTAATATTTTAATAGTTTCTATGACTCCACTTAACTTTTCGAACACCTGGAATCCAGTTCAATAGCTGCTTTTATATCTGTTAATCCTAACATCTTATTTCAGTTCTCTGTCAATATGAGTGATTTTTCTCCTGGTTGGTTATACTCTGCTTTTTTTCACTGGAAGCCATACAAACACTATGAAGTGTATCCCGTAGAGGGATCGGTAATTTTGTACTTCTATAAATATCTGTGAGCCTTCCTCCCACCACTCTGGAATGATGCTAAATTAGGTGGAGACAATTTGATCCCTTTATGTTTTGCTTTTGAGATTATTAAAAATGGCGGGAACCCTTTTTAGTCTAGGTTTAAATATCCTCCACTTTTGAGGCAAGACCTTCTTGAATACTCCACCTTATGCCCCCTGAATTATGAGGTTATTAGAGCCTCCGAGCGTAGAGCATTTTTGCTTCTATTTATCTGGTTGATTCTTTTCCCCTAGTTTTTGGATAGTTTCCTGTCATATGTCATAGCAGTTGCTGCTGCTACATAGTTGATGAGGATCCTCTGCAGATGTTCAGGATTCTTTTCTTGGACACTTTGCTCTGTTAGTTCAGCCTACACGTTGTAGCTGACTTGGTCTCCCTGGCTTCAAATCTCTGTCTCCTTGATTAAGAGAGTATGCTAGGCACCCCTAGGTCTCCCTTCCTTAGGCCTGGGAACTATTTCAAGGCGATAGCTTAAGGCAATTGTAGGGTTCATCACATTTGTTTCCTTTGTTTCAGGAAGCACTGTCCTTGGTTGACTGATATTTAGTGTCTTGATAGCCATTGTTTTGTATTTTTGCCAGTTTTATGGTTGGTGCTATTGCATTTGGCAAGGGATGTAAATCTGGTAGTCCCTATTACTCCATCTTGGTCAGAAATAGAAGCCTGTGTCTTTATTCTTAAACTATATTCATTTTATTTTTTTTAAAGATTTTGTTTATTTATTTGACAGACAGAGATCACAAGTAGGCAGAGAAGCAGGCAGAGAGAGAAGAGGAAGCAGGCTCCCCGCTGTGCAGAGAGCCCCGACGCGGGGCTCAATCTCTGGACCCTGGGATCATGACCTGAGCTGAAGGCAGAGGCTTTAACCCACTGAGCCACCCAGGTGCTCCAATTATATTCATTTTAAACACAATTGAGTCTTTATATTTTTAACCCACTCTGACCATCTCATATTTAGTATATGTTTAGCCATTTTATATTTAATTTTAGGTTTAATGCAATTATTTATATGTTTAGATTTAAGATTTCCATTTTTATGTTTGGCTTCTCATTGTGGCTCTTGATCCTTTCATGGCTTTATTTTTTGCTTTTATTTCTCATCTACTTACTTGCAATTTTTTTTTCCATCTTGCTAACTTTTTAGTCTACTATAAGCCTCATAAACTTTGTGTGTGTGTGTGTGTGTGTGTGTGTGTGTGTGTGTAGAGCTTCATGAAAAATGTAATTGTTGCAACAGTATTGTTGCAACAATGCCTTACAAAAGGCATTTCCAATTCCAATTCCAACACTCCCACCTTGTGCTCTTTCTGTCAGGTATTTGACTTCTACATATACTGTAATCCAGTATTTCATTTTTATTATTTTGGGTTTAAACAGTTAATAGTATTGAAATGGTTTTACTTATAAATACTCAGAAAATTGCTTTGTAGACACTGCCCACTCTTTCTGGACTTTTCTGTTCCTTCCTGCAAACCAGATAACTTCTTTTTTTTTTTTAATAACTCTTTTAATAGTGAACTCCTGGGAATAAATTGTTACACTATTTGTCTTTCTGAAACATTCTTACACTTTTTATTTTTCCTTGAGTAGATTTTTAAGTTGGTAATTTTCTTCTTTCAGCATACTAAAGGTGTCACTTCTTTGCCTTCTTGTCTTCATTGTGTCTTATGAGAAGTCAACCATCTATTGCATTATTGTTACCTGAACGTTACACATCTTTATCTGAATGCTCTCAAAATGTTTTTCTTTTCTCTCCTTTTTTTTTTTTTTTGTGGTTTTACTTTTATATTCCTAAGTTTTTCTTTCTGTTTACTCTTTTTGGAATATGCTGAGTTGCTTGGATTTGTGGGTTTATGTTTTTCATTCATATGGAAAATCTTGGCCCTTCTCTCTTCAAATGTTATTTCTGCACTATTACATCTGTCTTCTCCTTCTTTAACTCCCATCTCACATATGTTATACCATTTGATATTATCCCACCAACTTCAGAATGCTCTGTTCCATTTTCTTCTTCACACTATCCTTTTTGGTTTCTGTTTTTATAGTTTTTCTTGGTCTGGTTTCAAGATAAATGAATTTTCCCATGCTGTATACAGTCTGTTAAGTTGAATTATTCATCTCCAATATCATAGATTTCATTTCAAGAATTTACATTTGGTTTCATACCTTTGCAGAAATTCCCAGCTGGTTCTTGTTCATATTTCTTGTTCACCATTTCCTCTCAGTCCTTTAACATGTTTATTTTAGACAAAAATAAATTAAATGACACATTTATCATATTTTATGGTCCCTTTCTGAAAATTATAGCATTGGAGTACTCTCTTTGTCTGATTCTATTGATTATTTCCTCTCTTGATGATAAATCATACATTCTTGTCTCTTTTTAACATGTCTATGATTTTTTTATGTGCAATATGTACACAATTCTACTGTAAATAATATTTAAGTATGGAGAAGGGAATGACTTTTTTGCCAGGTGTTTGGTTGGAACACCTGAGTCAAACAAGTCTGTAGTGGACTGGTTTTGGTATTATTTTGTTTCATTTACATTCAGTTCACAACAATATTCACATTATTTGAGGCAGAGTTACACCTTTTCTTTAGCAGCAGTTGAGACCTGAGTGACTAGAGGATTTGACTAGTTCCTCATTAGCCATCAACAGACCTCAGAGATGTCGCTCTCAGGTCTCCTTTATTTCTGCAGTGGTAGAAAGGTTTGATGCCAGGGACTTGCTGTGAAGTCTTAGTGCCTTTGAGGTTCCCTTTAGTTATCTTCCCTGCTGACACTTCATCTGAGTCTAACTAACAAAGCTTCTCTTTCAACTCTCCTGGGTCTTCAATGATAGCAGATACTTGCTGTCTGGTTTCAGTGTACGGTCCAATTGCCTGTGAATTTACTTTCAGTTCTCCTTCTTGCTCTCATTCTTTAGTGGATTATATATGCCTGTGACCTACAATGGGTAGCTCAGCTCCCCCTGCCTTTCTCTGAGTACTAATTACAGAAGTGTGTACTTTACCTATCACAAATAAATGTTGGTAATCCTTGATGTATTTTTATTTGTCTGAGTTAGATTATTTAAGGGAGTTTTTATTTAAAACTTATGTTTTCCCCTGGAAGCATAAGGAATTAGCTTATGTAATAGATATAATCTTGAAATCCGTTATCCCACAGATTCAGTTTTGATCACTTATGTGATTTGGATATATTACTTACCTATAAACCTCAGTTTCCTATCTGGGAAAATTTTGAAAATAATGGTATTAACATCTTAGGGTTGCTGTGAAGATGAAATAAAACATATAAAATCATTTAGCTTAAGGGATGGGTATATTAATCACATAACAAATTAGGTAGCATTATCATTATCATTATAACTCTAATATATATATAATAAATATTGTAGGTACTACAGCTCTGTACAGAAATTATTACATAATAAAAGCAACATATAGTAACCTTCTTGGTGGACTGTATGTTTCAAGGTAGATATTTTCACTGCATGCTGAACACTCATAGGTTGGGAATGAAGTGATTTTACCATGTACCATATAGACATGACCTCCAATGAGACTTCCTAGCCTTTGGGGATTTAAGTTTTATTTCCCAGAGAAGATTATTCCTGAAATATATACTCATGCAATATTGTTATCTATTTACAAATGGTGGTTAAAGAAAATAAGGAAGATGAGTTTAATGTGAAACATGAGTTTCTCTCCCTTCCTCCAGTTTCTTGGCAACTCAATCAAATGACAAAAATAAAATATTTAAATAATTTTGAGGCACACAGTAGGTGATCAATAAATGGTCCATCCTTTGCCTTATTTGTATGCATATTACACATAATAAACAAATGATTATCCCTTGTTAAGCAATACTGTGTGAAAACACAAGGACCTTATTGTGTGTGTGTGTGTGTGTGTAAACAAATGCTTATAGCAGCTTTATTTGTAATAGCCTAAAACTGGGAACAATGCAAAGGTCCGTCAGCAGGTGAATAGGAAAACAAACTTCAGGATATGCATACAATGGACTACTACTTGGTAATAAGAAATGAACTATTGATACATACTATAACATGGATGAATCTCAGAATAATTATGGTGAGTGAAAGAAGCCAGTAAAAGAGAATAACACTATATGATTCCACTTATGTAAAATTCTACAAGATGGAAACAAATTGATAGTGACAAAGCAGATCAGTGGTTACTGGAGGATGAGGGCAAGGAGGGACAAGAGGAAATTTCTGGAGTAATGGGTATGTTCATCATTATCAAACTTGTGGTTTCCTGGGTGTCTATATACATCATAACTTTCAGAATATTTAGTATATACTTCAATTATGTTCAGTTTATTTTACATCAGCCATATCTTAATGGTCCTGTTTTAAAAGGGACCCTATCTTGTAGATCAGAGAATTTATCCCAATAATTTGCATAGGATAAATGGTCAATATTATTTTAAAAACCAGAATATTGATTAATTCATTTGAAAAAAATTATTTAAAAAATTATCTTCTCATTTAACTATGTGGATGCTTAGAAGAGGTAACTAATGAAATTAAAATATTTTAGATAAGGATGTTTGTATGAGGTGGGCTGACATGTCCTTTGAGTACATCTCAGTTTCAGGGATTCCTTTCTGAGTATTAGATTGGTCCAATGTGCTACTGGGTGGATTTCTTACTATGCATTATCTCTGAAGTGGCTTGATTACTTTGAAAGTTGAGTTGATTATGATTGGGCTATGACCACTTCCTGTGCTTCCTAATCAGATTTGCTCAAGTGTTCGCCACTATTCTGTTACTCTTTCCTTCATCCCTCAGATTTCTTCTTATCCACACTAATCTCTAGAAAGTCCTAGGCTGATTGTTAAGGATGAGACTCTTTAAGTCAAGAGAGATACTTTCTCTTTGGCTTGATTCTTATTCTGAATATAGCTGGTAAATATAATTATTCTGGAATGTAGTATGTCCCAGGTGAATGTATGAAATTCTAAGGCCAGAATCAGACCAAAAAACGTGTTAATTTACATCACTTTATATTCTGGACATTTATTTCCCAGAAAGACAGCATGAAGAATGGTTTGTTTAGAATAGGTATCTACTACTAATGGGATCTAAAGCCATTCATTCTCAACACTAACTAGAAAATTGGAGAAAAAGCTATGAGAGAACATATTTATCCTATATATTAAGTCCTTCCAATTATTGGCATTGTGATATTGGTATGGCCTTATATCTATAATCTGATATGCTTATCAAGCGTATCAATAGAAATACAATAGAAATCATACCAGGAATGTAGTATCTGCTGTTAGAAAAGATTAAAGATGATTTTATTGTTTTCTTATGAGAAGCTTAAAATTTCATGGAATAAAGAATACTTCCACTATTCAAAAGACCCATAAGATGTCCACTATGCAGTCATCAATAGCAAATCTCTTTAAACCATCACTGCCTTGCTTTCTCTTTTACTTTAATCTTCTCCATATGTAGATGTTATTAAAATTCATCATTATAAGCAACCTTGCATTTTATCAATTGGAACTTCCTGATCCCTCCCCAAAGAAAGACGTGTATTATATTACTTAGTATTCTTGGTATTCTCTCTTAAATGTGGCACATACTGCAAAATCTTACTTTTACTATAAAATACATAAATTTATCAAATGGATTTTTTTCTCTTAAAAAAACATTTGAATTTTTTGTTAAGTGTTTTGGTTGTGTTTTTCAGATAAACCCACCTATACATTGAAATGAATATTAATTAATTGCTTTATGTAATATTCCCATAAATAAAATACATTCCAGGACATATTCCGTAGATAGGTGGTAAAATTGTTTTCTTTATATTGCCATATTCTTGGGAATTATTATTGTCTGAAACAGTATTAATAGGTATCTTCAATATATTTAGCTCTGACCATCCATTTAGAGTCAGAATAAATATTTTGTTACATAAAATAAAACAAAAATGGATAACTGGAAATTTAATGTGGAATTTTTCATCTATATATTTCTGGTTTTAGTTGTAATGTCGTGGGATTTTTCCCCTTCATTCTTTTTTTCCATTAGCCCACACTTATATTTAAGTCACAGCATGCAATTGAGCTAGAAAATTATGAAATCATTGTAAACACAGTATGAATCCTCTAAAGAAAATATTTGTGAAAATTGGAGTAATGCACTGTTTTACCCAACAGGACATGAGATGGCTCTTTCTATTTCAGAAATGCATAATCAGGTGTTACCATTCATCTTTAATGTTCCTGTTGACTCAGAGGCAAGCCATTAATGTATTTATTTATAGGAGCCACAGTTGTTTTGATTTTATTTGTTTCAACTGACATTTTGGAGGTAAAATACATGACTTGATTATTCCTTTGTTGACTTATACAGTAAAGGTTTCATTCCTACTTACCCAATAATAATCTAATTCATTTTCTTCTCTTTATTTTTAGTCAACAACTGTTCACATCAGACCAGTAAAACAACAGAAATAAAAATCATTAAAATTATCACTAACTAAAATTAATTATACTGTGGGAGTAACAGCAAGCTAAAGGTGATTATTATAGAGACCGATTTAGAAATTTCTATTACTTATTATTCTTATTTATATTATTTTAAAATGTCTATATTATTTAGTATAGTAAAGATTTTTGTATTATAAAGCAATAACATTTCAGTGGGAGATTAATTGTAGTAGATAATCTTTTATCCCTTTCTTGTTCCTAATTTTCTCCCAAGTCCCATAATAACCAAAATAAAAAATACATTTTTGAGTATTTTTGAGTGTTGTAACAATTTTGGGGGGACTTATGATACACCTTTGGTTATACTGATTATACATTTGTTTTAGTTCATTTGCTTACCCTTAATGAACCGGAGATACTCAGCATTCATACCCCTGCATAACCTTTTCCCTAGAATCTGTGATGGGCTGGTGACTTGGTTTAGCCAACTGAATGTGCCAGATTCTATAGTGTGTCAGTTCTGGGCTGAATTGAAGCCTTAAGAAGGCTAAGTAGCTTCTTTGATCCTCTAGTACAAAGTTAGCTATTCTGTTGGAGCTTCCAAATAGAAAGACCAGGTGGAGAGACCATATTGAGAAAGAGATGCTTCAGACTACTTGGAATGAGGGAAATCCAGCTGTCTCACTGTCCCAGATGAACGGTGGTTGCAGAAGACTTGCCAGCTAAACATAGCCACTCTCATAACCACCAGCAAGAAGTAGAAAAGAACCACCTACTGAGCCTAGCATAGATGGATGATTTCTGAGAAGATCATTGTTTCGTTAAGCCACTAATTTTGATGTTGGTTTGTTATAGAGGAATCATTAACTGAAATAGAAATAGCTAACAAGGGGCGGCTGGGTGGCTCAGTGGGTTAAAGTCTCTGCCTTCAGCTCAGGTCATGATCTCAGGGTCCTGGATTCAGCCCCGCCTCAGGCTTTCTGCTTGGCGGGGAGCCTGCTTCCCTTCCCCTCTCTTTGCCTCCCTCTCTTCCTACTTGTGATCTCTGTCTGTCAAATGAATAAATAAAATCTTGAAAAAGAAAGGAAGAAAGAAAGGGAGAAAGAAAGAAAGAAAGAAAGAGCAAGAGCGAGCTAACAAAAATGAACCACTGTTGCAACAAAACACATGGCCTTGACTTTGGGATGATCATTTAGCAATAGAGGGCACTTAAGATGAGACTGTTGGTGAAGGTGAAAAAAGCAGTGATGAGTTGCTATAAAAGGCGAGAGGAAAGAGGATGGAGTTCTATACTGGCACTAAATTAATGATATTATCTTCTAGGGTAACATGGACACCAGGATATTTAATAAATTTGAGGACCTGGCTAATCAGATTTCCAGGCAGATTGTGAAAGTAGGAAATAGTTTCTTTTAGCTCCCTTTGATTAAGAATGCAAGGAGAGATGAGATTAAGATGGAAACGTGGAGTTTTCAGGGTAGAGAAAACATACACATTTCACATGTTCTTTTATTTTTCCTCTGACTCGAGGGTATTTAAATAATTTTGCAGTAACTGTAGTTATTGTTTTCTTATCCTTAACAAAGAAAGCTTTTTATGCAGAGGTGACTAATAAAATTCAGGTAATGTGTGTAAATGGCCCTTAACCTCTTGATCAACAAATTATATGCTTTCAAAATTCACATTCACATTGTTTAACTCTGCACAGAGATGTGTGCACACAGCCCTTATCTCAGCTCTGAATGTCAAGGATAAATTCACTGAATGATTAAACTTCAAATTATTTGACTCCATTCTTGTCACCCAGGCAAGGAAAGTAAACTGCTTGGTTTTCTTAATGTCATCTCCATTATTTTCTCTTAATTATAAGCAATGCTGCTGTAACAAACATTTTTCTATTTAAAATTTTAAGCGTAACACTGCTTCATTCTATTTATTTTCCACCATAATTTCTCTTCTTTTGAAATTCTGTATCTGGTGGGACATCATTGTGATATAGTCCTTTAGTTCTTTAGGCGCAGTTTTCCTTATTTCTTGGAGCATATTTAAAATCACTATATTAATGTCTTTGTCTAGCAAGTCCAACATCTGCACCCCCCTCAGGGGTAATTTCTATGCCCTTTTTCTCTGCATATATGCATTTTGTTCTTTGGATGCATCATACTTTGTGCCAAAACCATACATCTTCGATAATCCAATGTGGCAGCTCTGGAAATGAGATTTTCATTGGTGGTGCTGCTGCGGCTTTTTGTTTTTTGTTGTTTACTGACTTTCCTGGAGTTTCTGCATTTCTAAAGTGTGCAGCCACTTAAGTCAGGGTTCAGTTAGCTTACTGGTCAGATGATTGGTCATAATTTTCCTTAAATGCCTGAAACAATATGTATCCTGCCCTTTGCCGAGCCCTCTGTGTGTGTTGGGGCACGCCTGCAGCATTCGGGGCGTTTGCAAATCTTCCTTAAACCTTCACATCCTGCTTGCGCAGGACTTTAAGACAACCAGGTGTGGAACCTTGGTACTCTCTCAAGTCTTTCTTGATCATGTGCACAGCTCTGCATATGTGTTACTTTTGCTCAGACTTTTAAATTCTCATGTTTTAGAGCTTTTCAGAATCCCTGATGCACATGTAATTCTCCAGCTGTTTTTGGCCAGGATCTTGTTTTCACCAACTGGTATCACATCACAGCTTCATGATGGAAATACTTGCCACTGATTTTTTTTTTTTTTTAAGATCTTATTTTTAAGTACTCTCTTAAAAAGAGGCTCACACTCACAACCCTGAGATCAAGAGTTCCACACTCCACTCACGGAGCCAGCCAGGCACCTGCCACTGATTATTTTTTGACAAATACTCTGAAGATAAGACTTTTCCAGTGGAATTCCAGACAAATTAAAAAATGGAAACATTTGGGGAGTGGGTTTTTCCAGAGGCCCTGAGACAGATTCAAGAAGTGATGATACTCTGGGGTGGGAGTTTTTGAAGGATTTCAGTCTGAGTCCGCCTCTTCCAAGGCATGCAGTGAAAGGCTGCTGGTTTTCAAGGATGCCGAGAGATACACACCTGGAGATGGGAGTAGACGTCGTTGCAGTGCCTCAGACCCTGCTGCTCCGAGTACAGCACTTTTCTAAGGGAAACATCCCTCGATTGTCGAAAGACTTTGTTTAATTTCTAGAGTCCCGAAAATACTGATTTTGAACCATTTTTGCCAGCATTTCTGTTATTTTTCTGGAGAAGTAGATTTATGGTGCTCCTCACTGCAGAAGTCCAGCCAACATTACTCCGTGTTTAGAATAGTTTTCTAGAAGGATATCATTTGATATAAGTATCATTACATAGCTTGCTTAATTTATTTCCAAAATTTCCAACAATATTTCTATCAGAAGAGAATGAAAGTTATCATCTTGCACTGTACAGACAGATTGGTGTAATATTGCTAATTTTTGTCAATATGACAGACCATAAATGCAACTGTTGGTTTTTTGCATTTCTTTTTAATTGATGTAACAGACACATGTGCACATGCACACACACATGTAAAAACTGATCTTGCTTAGTTAATGTAGAAATTTATGTTAGTCATGTCTATGATGGGTTTCTAAGAATAGTTTTAGAAAGACTTGGCGAGTCAGAATGTGTGCTCTGCCTCCAAGAATGATGTGAAACCAAAAGTACCATCCCTGCAAGACTATCTCTGTGAGTCACAGAAAATCAGCCTGACCAAGTAATTTAGTCTCAGATTTTGTTGCCTTCATATATATCCACACTTAGAGGGACATTTTTTTGTTGTTGTTTTGTTTTGTTTTGTTGTGGTAGTGTCTTGCATGTTTCTGTCTCTTACTCTCTTATTTTTAAGTTTTTCATCGGTTATCATGATTTTCCTGGGGCAAAGAAGGTTTGACAAGGTCTAATAGATGAATTTCTAACGGGGATGTGAATGGGAATTTGGATAGAGGTAGGAAATTTGAGGGGAAAATGAAAAAAGATGTAATAAAAATGTCAACAAATTGTTTTTCACATGTAGTAAAATTTTCTGTTAATTCTAAAACACCAAAAGTTTTCTGGAAGCCATATATTTAATCATTTTTCCCATATGGATAAACCATAAATAAATAGATAGCATTTTCAATTATTTTCTGAAACTATTATTAATTTCCTATGTAGTTCTGAGAGAGCCTATTAGTTCTTTCATAACAGTTGTTTCCATTTTAAAATTAGAACTGAATAACTTGACTCATGGTTTATCATATGAATAAATAAGGGTGATTGGAAAGTTCGCAAATATTGCCCACATAAAAACTAGAGTTTCTTCCCCAGGTTGAAAAGTAAGCTCTTTATAACCATTAATCGATGTGTGTTTTGGGAATGGGAATAATATGTACTTCTAACACTTGTGTATAGGTGAAAACCCTGGGTATGACATCGTTTTGAGTTCCACTTTTTAAAAATATGAACATTCTACCTCCTCGAGTTCTTTTGAGCAAACTTTCTTAAATCCATTTTTTTTTCTTCTCTTGAAGAGATTTTGTAGCAATGCATAAAGTAACTTGCTTTTGTCAACATACTGTAATTAGTCACTTATTTTTAGAGCTGAATGTTAATGAGTCATTTCATGTTCTTAATTAAAAATGTTTCAGAATGGCATTGAGCTATAGAACAAATGGACAAATTAAGTCTATTCTGCATGATCATTTACCCTTTCAAATACATAATGTATTTTTAAATGTTGAAATTAAGCACCAAGATTAATGCTATAATAATAGAGAAATAAACCTACTACTCAAGTGCATTTTTTTTTCATGACAACAATCACTTTAAGGTCATACTTCTTCATTAATAACCTTTTAAAAAATTCTGGATGGGGCGCCTGGGTGGCTCAGTGGGTTAAAGCCTCTGCCTTCAGCTCAGGTCATGATTCCAGGGTCCTGGGATTGAGTCTATCAGGCTCTCTGCCCAGCAGGGAGCCTGCTTCCCTTCCTTTCTCTCTGCCTGCCTCTCTGCCTACTTGTGATCTCTGTCAAATAAATAAACAAAATCTTAAAAAAAAATTCTGGATAAATACATCTCAGTTATCGTTCCCTTTTCATCTCTCATCTGATCTTTTAAATCACCTGGCTATTCAGTGCTTCTCATTCTTACCCTACTCAACCTTATGTCACTAATCTACTTACTTATTTGTTACCATTTATTATTGTTTACCATTCAGTTTACCCTATTTAGTATTTCAAATCCATTGTATCTCATTTACCAATGCATTTTAGTTTTCTACTTATTATTTTTTGTTTACTTTAAATTAAACTGTTACTCTTTAAAACTGTATGTAAAATATAATGATTTTAATGATTTTTATTGGGGAAAATTTTCAAAAGATGAGCGGTAATATGATCTGAGATTCAGGATCGATGTCAGAAGAAAGTATAGTATTACTTCTCAAACTTTAGGATCATTTTCTGGTACTTCTAAGGTTTTCCTCAAAATATCAGGAAAGCATATTTATTTTGTTATTAATGTTGCAGTTGTTTTACTGGAATCTAAAGGTGTAATAGGAAACCTAGTGTTTTCAATTATATTTCTGCACCTATACAGTATCTGTTCTGTAATTGTTGTATGTGTATGAAAAGAGACACAACACACTGGCAAATGCATTTGTCTGGGTATTGTGTGTGTGTATTGGTAGAGGGAGTGCAGTTGCAAGGGATAACTGAATGTATGGGTATGGTATTCTAGAGTTTTGTATGGGGGTTGTTTTTTGTTTGTTTGTTTTAGGTTGGTTCCACGCCCAACATAGAACCCAGCACGGGTCTTGAATTCAAGACCCTGAGATCATGTCCTGAGATGATTTCAAGAGTTGGATGCTTAACTGACTGGACTACCCAGGTGTTCCTAGAGTTGTGTGTGTGTGTGTGTGTGTGTGTGTGTAATGCCATAGTTCTATTATGAGGTTTTTAATGGGTTGGGAGTTAGTCTGCAAGTGTGTATTGTAAAGTTATAAACATGAGTATTGGAGTAAATATCTTGTTTTTCATTTTGTATAAGTTTGGGTTTGTAATGTAGATTTGTTCCTTTTATACTACCTACTCTCTCTGATAAACTATGTCCCAGTTCAGTTTCTTCTTCCTTGGAGCCATTTCTCATTCCTTTTCTCTTCTCTGTATGACTGCTCTCACTGTTTTTTAGTTCCAGCTCTCATACTTCTCACCTGCCTCATTATTACAGAAGCCCCTTGAAGAAGGACTGTTTATTGCTTCTGTGAGCATGTCTCACTCCTTCCTTCCTAGGTAGTAACCCTGACACCTCCCAGCTGTTTGGCCCACCTCCTAATCTCCTTAACAGCTTGAAGTGGAAAGTGTTACTAAGATCTTTTAACAAGAATATATCCTTTCACAGACCTGTACCCCTGGGGCTAAAAATACATTATATATTTATTTAAAAAATTTTAAAAATTAAAAAAAAAAAAATCTCCTAATAGTTGAAAAAAGTCACCATGGCAGGATCCAATAGAAAAGACCCAGACCAAATAACTCTCGAAAATACTAACTGAGGAAGTGGATTCCACAATGTGCCTCACTTGTATGCTTTGCAATCTGAATTCCTGAGGTAGCCTCTCAACTGAATATATCCTAGCAGGAAATCTGGCCTATGCTCCTGTGATTTCAAGGAATTTGTGCTGTATTTCCTTTTCCTTTTATTGTAGATAGTCTCAACATTTTTATCATGAAGTTCCACCACACATTACTATCTATTCAATAAAGGAACTGTGGAAGTGTGTGGGGAAAAAGAAGTGAGGCAGCTGAGATTTGCTGTACAATTAATACACTCCCTCTGTTGTCCTATCTCTGTTTCTATAGTATTTTAAAATGTATGCCTCATGAGGCTTCTTTCACTTACCATTTTAAGAAATATTTCTTGACACTACTCTTTCCTCTCCATCCTCAACATTATTGACATAGTTCAAATATTCATTACTTTTAACATATACTATTGTAGAAAGCTTATAATCTTCTTTATGTCTCTATAGTAGATTCTTAATACCTCTTCCATATTGGTCTTTCTAAAAACAGATTTGATCATAAAATTCCCCAGTTTAAAAGGCAGGCTAATTCTCTACAACCTATGCTGACATATATATGTTAGTAGACAAGCATTTATTTAGCATCCATTATTTAGAACATCAGAGAATAAGATAAACCTTGGTCCTTTTTTCAAAGAACTTACACTCTGCTGGGTAATAGAGAGTGGTGCCAAAAAATAAACAAGTAAATAAAACATAAATATGACAATATCACTTAAAAATAAGGAGGGTAATTTGACAGAGTGCATGTAAGAATGGTTCTTAAGACAGTGTGGTCATGAGTGAATGAAGCTGAATGAAAAAGATCAGCGAGCCAATAATGTAGGAACAGAGCTGCAGAGGCAAAGAGAACAGCAACAACAGCTTTGACACATGAACACATTTTCTGAATGGAGGTGGCTGAATGGAAGTCTGTATGACTGAAAGTTAGTGACCTGGGAATAACATGTTACAGAATGAGTTCAGAATGTTAGAATCCTGAGCATGTGGGAATCTATAAGCTGGTTATTGTTTGAATTTTCATGCTAACCGCAATGAGAAAGAATTGGAGAGTTTAAGTAGAGAAGTGATGTGAGCTGATTTGATTTAAGGAAACCATGTTGCTGCTCTGAGGAGAACAACCAGGAGGGGTTTCCTGTGGAGTCAGGGAGACTAGTCCAGGAGCTCAGGTCAGAAGTGCCAGTTTCTTGAGCTAGGGCACCAGTGAGGAAATGGAGCCAAGTAAGCAGATTTGGAATGTACTTCGTAGTTAGATCTGAGCAAATGCTGAGGCTCACAGACTTATTTGCTGCAATGGGCATGACAGGAGCCACAGTTGATTTGGAGGAGGAGGAGTCAAAGTTCTGTTTTGGAGTTGTTGGATTTGGCCTATTTTTTAAGGGTCAAGTTGCCAGTGTAAGTCTGGAACAAGGGAAGATAGCAGTACTGTAAATATTATTTGAGAACTTACTAACAGAAAAGTAATATTTAATACCTGATTTGCCCTTATGATGATACCTCAGAGTAGTTATCACTATCTGGCATTGTGTTGCATATTCTCTTTTTTTTTTCCTGTGTATCCTCCTTACAATGTAGATTCCATAAAGCCAGGGGCTTTCTCTGGTTTTTTGTTACACTTGTCTACTTAGCCCTCAGACTGCATATAACATACAGTAGTCACTCAGTAAATATTCACTGAGTGAGTGAAATAAATGAATAATTATTTCTTTCTCTCCATTTGTCTAGGCTGTCCTTGATGGAAGAAACACCCATGACAATCTGTAATAGATATTTAAGAGATGTGTGTGCAATCTAATGTAAAAAGCCATTGGTGTAACTGACTGAGGTTTGTTTGTCTTCTTTTTGGCACAGTGATCTTTGAGTCCATCCATGTTGGTTCAGCATCACTGTTTACTCCTAAACTTAAACCATTACTTAGGCTCCACTAGTGCCACATGCATTTTTATTATCACTATAGTTTTCACCTTCTTTCTCACTATTTTTCACTTTTTTGCTCACTAAAAATCATTTCCCTTTGGGAAAAAAATAATATTACCAGTAATAGCCTTATACAGAACTATATGTGTTCAAGGGGACATTTTTCAACTTTCAAGAGCTACATAATGGAAATACGTTGTTTGATAACTCTAGGCTGTGAATATCACAAAATTATTTTTAAAAAGAAATAAACTCTAGACAAAATTGTAACTCTAGGCTCTGGATATCACAGAATTATTTTTAAAAAGAAATAAACTCTAGACAAAATTTAATTCATTCTCTTTATTTTACAAAAATGAAAACAAAGGGCTAGAAATAACAAAAGAGACATTGCTATGTTGTGTGATAAATATGACTAAATTTTATGGATAGTTAAATTTTAGGCCCTCTTTTAAAATTTTTATTTGTACTATTTTAATTCTTAACATAGTTTTATGCTATAAATGTCCACTATAAATGCCCAGTCTCATCATTATTCTCCCGATGAGGAAATTGAAGCTAAGTAATATTCCTGAGACCAGCCTATTTATAAGAGAAAAAGTGAGATTCCAAACCAGTGCCAATAGAGATAAGGAAAGATTGAATAAATTATTGTCATAAATCCATTTCACATACATCTTTAGGTGGAACTATAACATTACCAATTTATATCTATCAACTATTATTTTTGACATGGTATTAGTTATCATATGTTATAATTATGTTACTTATAAGGAAAAGACAAGATTTCTTCTTTGGACTATGAAAGAGGAAATGGTGCTATATTTGGCAGGCTGTCATAAACAAGTATACAATGGAACAAAATATAGGAGATGAGTGGTTCTATGCATTGACTGCAAGACCACTTACTACCATGATCTTGAGAGAAGGGAAAGATAAAAGATGAAGCCTACACATGCCCCAACTTTCTGCTGATGGGGCATATTCTTACAACACAGAGGAAAAGTGCTGGCCAAAGAAGATCAAAAGTCTGTCTGAACTCAAGAGAATGAATTCCAAGTGTCAGAAGAATCGGGATTTTCAGAGCAGAGTATTGGGAGCAGGGAGCTGTGCTGAGGGCACATACCAGATACCTGCCTGGGGAATCCCTGAGAGTTGTTGGTAGAGTTTGGACTATACCTGCATATGGAGAGACTTGGTGAGGCCCAGCAGATATCTCCTCCTGCAGAGGTAAGAACTGAATGGAGATACCAGAGGTGGAGCAAAGCTGGAAGTCAGAGTTCTAGACCAAACAAGTGATAAGACCCTAAGATCTTGAGCATTCAAGGCAGCCCACAGAAGGCCATACCTTAGAGTGGCCTTACTAGACTACAGGTCATACTAGAAGATGAAGTTCAAAACCAAAAGGGATCTTCCCTACCAAATAATAGAAAGCTAAGTCTGACAATAACAAAAACTCCCACACAGACTTGATCATATAATTTAAAAACTACTAAAAACTACTATACATGAAAAGAAGATATTTCAAATAATATAAAAATTTGCAACTTGCTAAAATTTATGGAATATTTGAGGTACTTAAAGGGAAATTTGTATTTTTAAATGTGTGTATTAGAAAGAATAAAATTATAAAATCAATGATCTGGGTTGCTTTCTTAAGAATATAGAAAAAAGAACAAATTAATGCCTCAAAAAAATGGAAGAATAATAATGACAAAAACATAAATTGACTTCATAGAAAGAGTCTGGAAGTTTTCCTTCTGCTTCAATTTTTTTGAAACAGCTTCAGGAGAATAGGTGTTATTTCTTCTTTGAAAGTTTGGTAGAATTCCCCAGGGAATCCGTCAAGTCCGGGGCTCTTGTTTTTTGGGAGGTTTTTGATCACTGCTTCAATCTCGTTACTAGATATCGGTCTATTCAGGTTGTCGATTTCAGTTCAGTTTTGGGAGTTTATAGTTTTCCAGGAATGCATCCATTTCATCAAGGTTGCTAAGCTTATTGGCATGTAACTGTTGATAATAACTTCTGATGATTGTTTCTACTTCCTTGGTGTTAGTTGTGATCTCTTCATTTTCATTCATAATTTTATGAATTTGGGCTTTCTCTCTTTTCTTTTGGATTAGTGTGGCCAATGGTTTATCGATCTTATTGATTCTTTCAAAAAACCAACTTCTAGTTTCATTGATTCGTTCTACTGTATCTTTGGTTTCTACCTCATTGATCACAGCTCTAATCTTGATATATTTCCCTTCTTATGTGTGGAGTTGGTTTGATTTGTTGTTGATTCTCCAGTTCTTTAAGGTGTAGAGACAGCTAGTGTGTTCTAGATTTTTCTATTTTTTTGAGGGAGGCTTGGATGGCTATGTATTTCCCACTTAGGACCGCCTTTGCTGTATCCCATAGGTTTTGGACCGAAGTGTCTTCATTCTCATTGGTTTCCATGAATTGTTTCAGTTCTTCTTTGATCTCCTGGGCAGAAGATATGAACAGACACTTCTCCAATGAAGACATACAAATGGCTATCACATGAAAAAATGTTCATCATCACTAGCCTTCAGAGAGATTCAAATTAAAACCACATTGAGATAGCACCTTACACCAGTTAGAATGGCCAAAATTAGCAAGACAGGAAACAACATGTGTTGGAGGGATGTGGAGAAAGGGGAACCCTCTTACACTGTTGGTGGGAATGCAGGTTGGTGCAGCCTCTTTGGAGAACAGTGTGGAGATTCCTCAAGAAATTAAAAATAGAACTTCCCTATGATCCTGCCATTGCACTCCTGGGTATTTACCCCAAAGATACAGATGTAGTGAAAAGAAGGGCCATCTGTACCCCAATGTTTACAGCAGCAATGGCCACGGTTGCTAAACTGTGGAAAGAACCAAGATGCCCTTCAACGGACGAATGGATAAGGAAAATGTGGTCCATATACACTGTGGAGTATTATGCCCCCATCAGAAAGGATGAATACCCAACTTTTGTAGCAACATGGATGGGACTGGAAGAGATTATGCTGAGTGAAATAAGTCAAGCAGAGAGTCAATTATCATATGGTTTCACTTATTTGTGGAGGATAACAAATAGCATAGAGGACATGCGGAGTTAGAGAGGAGAAGGGAGTTGTGGAAATTGGAAGGGGAGGTGAATCATGAGAGACTATGGACTCTGTAAAACAATCTGAGGGGTTTGAAATAGTGGGGGGTGGGAGGTTGGGGTACCAGGTGGTGGTATTATAGAGGGCACAGATTGCATGGAGCACTGGGAGTGGTGAAAAAATAATGGATACTGTTATGCTGAAAATAAATAAATTTAATTAAAAAACATAAATTGATGTAATAGTAAAAAAGACACAATAAAGAAAATTAATAAAGTCAAATGATCACTATCAAGAAAGAAAAAAGGAAAATCACTACAAAGACTATTTAATTACAAGAATAATAATGAAATATTATGAAGACCTTTCATGGCAGTACATTTGACAACTTATACAGAATGCAAAAATTCTTTGAAAACCACAGTATACAAGGAAGAGAAAAGGTGGTGGAGGAGTAGGGGACCCTATTTCATCCAGTTCCCTGAATTGAGCTGGATATCTACCAGACCATTCTGGACAACCATGAAATCAGCCTGAGATGTAAGAAGATATATTTGGATCTCCACAAACAGAAATATCTCCAGTGGTTGGCATCAAGGTATGATGCAGGGAGTTATGATTCTGTGGGCAGATCCCAGAAGATAAATGGAAGGAGGAGGGAACTGCTATAAGCACTGAAGCTGGGAAGGTGAAATAACACAGGAGTGCAAAAGCCTCCCACACTGGAGATGGGGTACAGACTCAAAGACCGGGTAGCAGTGTGAAAAGGACTTTAGGGCAGGCCCCCATACTGAAACCCAGAGCTTTAGGGACACCTGGACAAACCAGGGGTGGCTTGCAGATTTAGAAGCACGAAGAGCAAAGGTAGCAGGGCCAGTCCTGGAAACGAGGGCTGGGAGTGCTACTGTGGAGCACACAACCCAGGATTTTAGCAGCACAGACAGAAATGGAGACAGTGTGGTGTGGAGAGCTCAGTGAAGATCAGACTGCTAACTCTCTGTTCTGAGACAGAGGTTTGGATATGGTCACTTTTGCTCTGACTCTCAGAAGAGATGCGGAAAGCTGTCAAAAGACACACAAAAAAATGGTTTTCACTGAGTCCAACCCCAAAAAAGGGTTGCCTGAGTAACGGGGTGGTTGGACCCTTCCACAGAATACAGGCTAGAAGAAGAGACTGGCAATCCTAAGGTGCCTATAAAACAGGTACATCTTGCTTGGGTTTTGGACTCTGTGCATTTCGTTAACCACCCCTCAGTAGAGTGACTGAGAGGAGAGGGGCGCCTGGGTGGCTCAGTGGGTTAAAGCCTTTTCCTTTGGCTCAGGTTGTGAACTCAGGTCCTGGGATCAAGCCCAGCACCAGGCTCTCTGCTCAGCAGGGAGCCTGCTTCCTCCCCCTTCTCTCTCTGCCTGCCTCTCTGCCTACTTGTGATCTCTGTCTGTCAAATAAATAAATAAAATCTTAAAAAAAAAATAAAAAAGAATGACTAAGAGGAGAAACCCCTAAAAAGGAAAGATTCAGAGACTGTGACCTCTGCAACAGAGCTAATGGATATGGATGTAACCAAGATGTCAGAAAATGATTTCAGAGTAACAGTTATCAAGGTAGTATCTAGGTTTAAGAAAAATATTAACAACAATATAGAATTTCTATGGTCAGAAATGAGATATAATCAAGCCAAACTTAAAAATGCTATGAGGTGCCTGGGTGGCTCCATTGGTTAAATATATGCCTTCAGCTCAGGCTTCCTGCTCAGTGGCGAGTCTGCTTCTCCCTCAGGGGTGCCTGGGTTGCTCAGTCATTAAGCATCTGCCTTCAGCTCAGGTCAAGATCCCAGGGTCCTGGGTTGGAGCCCCACATCAGGTTGCCTGCTCAGTGGGAAGCCTGCCTCTCCCTCTCCCACTCCCCCTTCTGGTTTTCTCTCTCTCACTGTGTCTCTTTCTGTCAAATAAATAAATAAAATCTTTTAAAAAATACTATGAATGAAATGTTGTCTAAACTGGATATTCTGACAGACAGGGTAAATGAGGCAGAAGAAGGAATTAGTGAGACAGAGGATAGGATAATAGAAAAGAAGGAAATCAAGGGGCATGGGAAAAATATATTAAAACCCAAGGAATCAAGCTGAAAGAGATTAATGACTCAATGAAACATTCCAATATCAGAACTATTTGGGATCACTGAGGGGGGTGGAGAGAGAAAGAGGTCTAGAAGACACATTTGAGAAAATTGTAGCTAAGGAATTCCCTAATTTGGGGAAGGAAACAAGGATTCATGTCCAAGATGCAGAGAGGACCCCTCCCAAGATCAATGAGAACAAACTCACACCATGACATATAATAGTACAATTTGCAATTCTTAGCTCCAAGGAAACAATCTTGAAAGCAGTGAGAAGGAAGAGAATTCTTACACACAGAGGGAGGAATATCAGAATAAAGTCAGATCTGTCCACAGAGACCTAACAAGCCAGAAAGGACTGGCAAGACATATTCAGGGTGCTAAATGAGAATATGCAGCTAAGGATACTTTATCCAGCAAGGTTGTCATTCAGAATGGATGGAGAGACAAGGAACTGCCAAGACTGGCAGAAACTGAAAGAATATGTGACCACCAAGCTGGCCCTCCAAAAAATACTAAAGGGAGGTTCTATAAAAAGAGAAAAAATCCAAGAGTGATATAAAGCAGACATTTACAGAGACAATTTGTAGGAACAAAGACTTCACAGGCAACATGATAACAATAAAAACATACCTTTCAATAATCACTCTCAATGTGAATGACCTAAATGCTCCCACAAAATGGCACAGGGTTGCAGATTGGATAAAAGACAGGACCCATCCATATATTGTCTACAAGAGATTCATTTTGAACCTAAAGATACATCCAGACTGAAAGTGAAGGGATGTAGAACCACTTTTCATGCCAATGGACCTCAAAAGAAAGCTGGGGTAACAATTCTCATATCAGACAAATTAGATTTTAAGCTAAAGACTGTGGTTAGAGATACAGAAGGACACTATATCATTCTTTTTTTTTTTTTTTGACACTATATCATTCTTAAAGGGTCTATTCAACAAGAGGATCTAATAATTGTAAATATCTATGATCCCCCAACATGGGAGCAGCCAACTACATAAGCCAACTGTTAACCAAAATAAAAAGACATATTGATAATCATACTCTAATAGTATGACCTCAACACTCCATTCTCAGCAATAGACAGATCATCTGAGCAGGGAATCAACAAAGAAACAAGAGCTTTGAATGTCACATGGGACCAGAGGGACCTCATAGATATATATACAGAATATTCCACCCTAAAACAACAGAAAAGTCATTCTTCTTGAACGCACATGGAAATTTCTCCAGAATAAACCACATATTGGGTCACAAGTCAGGTCTCAACTGATACCAAAAGATTGAGATTATTCCCTGCGTAGTCTCATACCATAATGCTTCAAAACTGGAACTCAGTCACAAGAAAAAAATTGGAAGAAATTCAAACAATTGAAAGTTAAAGATTATCTTGCTTAAGAATGTTTGGGTCAACCAGGAAATCAAAGAAGAACTTAAAAAATTCATGGAAACCAATGAAAATGAAAATATATCAGTCCAAATCCTATGGGGGTACAGAAAGACTGTTCTAAAGGGGAAATGCATAGCCATCCAAGACTCACTCAAAAACAAAACAAAACAAAAAACAAGAAAGAAAGAAAAGAAAAATCCTGAAAACACAAATTAACTTTACACCTTAAAGAACTAGAAAAAGAACAACAAATAAAGCCTAAGACATACACAAGAAGAGAAATAATTAAGATTAGGGCAGAGATCAATGAATTCGAAATTAGAAATATAGTAGAGTGGGTCAATGAAACTAGAAGCTGGTTCTTTCAAAGAATAAGATCGATAAATCACTGGCCAAACTAAACCAAAAGAAAAGAGAACAAATTAAAAGAGACCCAAATGAATAAAGTTATGAATGAAAGGGGTGAGATCAAAACTAATACTAAGGAAATAGAAACAATTATTAGAAATTATTATCAACAGCTATATGCCAATAGGTTAAGCAACCTGAAAGAGACGGATGCCCTCCTGGAAACCTATAGACTACCAAGATTGAAACTAACCTGAATATACCAATAACCGGTAATGAGATTGAAGCAGTAATCAAAAACTTCTGAAAAAAACAAGAACCCACAGCCTGATGGATTCCTTGGAGAATTCTACCAAACATTCAAAAATCAATAATACCTATTCTCCTGAAGCTGTTCCAAAAAACAGAAACAGAAGGAAGACTTCCAAACTGATTCTATGAGGCCAGAATTACCTTGATTCCCAATCCAGACAAAGACCCCATCAAAAAGGAGAATTACAGACTAATATCCCTGAGAATGTGGTTGCCAAAATTCTCAACAAGATCCTAGCTAATAGGATCCAGCAGTACATTGAAAGAATTATCCATTACGACCAGGTAGAATTTATCCCTGGGATGCAAGGGTGGTTCAGCATTCCCAAATCAATCAATGTGATAGAACATATTAATAAGAGAAGGGACAAGAACCACATGATCCTCTGAATTGATGGAGAAAAAGCATTTGACAAAATACAGCATCCTTTCCTGATTAAAACTCTTCGAGTATAGGAATAGAGGGAACATTCCTCATTTCATAAAAACTATCTATGAAAAACCCGCAGACAATATCATTCTCAACGGGGAAAAGCTGAGAGCCTTTCCCTTAAGATCAGGAACATGACAAGGATGTTTACTCTCACCACTATTGTTCAACATAGTACTGGAAGTCCTAGCAACAGCAATCAGTCAACAACAAGAAATAAAAGGTATTCAAACAAAGAAGAAATCAAACTCTCTGTCTTCACAGTTGACATAATAAGCAAAGAGGTAAAGGATCTATACTCTAGAAACCACAGAACACTTATCAGAGAAATTGAAGAAGGCACAAAAAGATGGAAATACTTTCCATGCTATGGATCAGAAGAATAAACATTGTTAAAATGCCTGTGCTGTCCAGAGTAATTTGTACTTTGAACGCCATCTCAGTCAAAATACCAATGGAATTTTTCAAAGTGATGGAACAAGCAATTCTAAAATTTGCATGGAACCAGAAAAGACCCTGAATAACCAAGGAAATGTTGAAAAAGAAAAACAAACCTGGGGGCATTGCATTACCTGATTTCAAGCTATGTTACAAAACTGTGATCACCAAGACAGCATAGTACTGGCACAAAAACAGACACAGAGATCAATGGAACAGAATAGAGAGCCCAGCAATGGACCCTCAACTCTATGGTCAACTAATCTTTGACAAAGCAGGAAAAAATATCCAATGACAATCTCTTCAATAAATGGTGCTGGGAGGGGCGCCTGGGTGGCTCAGTGGATTAAGCCTCTGCCTTTGGCTCAGGTCATGGTCTCAGGGTCCTGGGATTGAGCCCCGCATCGGGCTCTCTGCTCAGTGGGGAACCTGCTTCCCCCTTTCTCTCTGCCTGCCTCTCTGACTACTTGTGATCTCTCTCTCCCTCTGTCTGTCAAATAAATAAAATCTTTCAAAAAAACAATAAATGGTTCTGGGAAAATTGGACAGCTATGTAAAGAAGAATGAAACCCAACCATTCTCTTATACCATATACAAAGATAAACTTGAAATGGATAAAAGACCATCATGTGAGACAGGAAGCCATCAAAATCCTAGAGGAGAACATAGGTAATAAACTTTTTGACATCAGCCACAGAAATTCTCTTTCCAAAGGCAAGAGAAACAAAAGTGAAAATGAACTTTTGGGACTTCATTAAGATAAAAAGCTTTTGCATAACAAAGTAAATAGTCAACGAAACAAAGAGAAGATATTTGCAAATGACACTACATTTAAGGGCTGATACCCAAGATCTATAAAGAGTTTCTCAAACTTAATATCCAAAAAACAAATAATCAAGTTATGAAATGGGCAGAAGACATAAACAGAAACTTCTCCAAAGAACACACACAAATGGGTAATAGACACATGAAAAAATGTTCAACATCATTAGCCATCAGGGAAATTCAAATCAAAACCACATTGAGATACCACTTTACACCTGTTAGGATGGCAGAAATTGATAAGACAAGAAACAATAAATGTTGGAAAGGTTGTAGGGAAAGGGGAACCCCCTTACACTGTTGGTGGGAGTGCAAGTTGATACAGGCACTTTGGAAAACAGTGTGGAGGTTCCTCAAAAAGTTAACAATAGAGCACCATATGACCCAGCAACTGCACTACTAGTATTTACCCCAAAGATACAGATGTAGTGAAAAGAAGGGCCATATGCACTCCAGTGTTCATAGCAGCAGTGTCCACAATAGCCAAACTGTTGAAGGAGCCAAGATGCCCTTCAACAGATGGATGGATAAAGAATATGTGGTCTGTTTATACAATGGAATATTACTCAGTCATCAGAAAAGATGATTACCCAACATTTGCATCAACATGAATGGAACTGGAAGAAATTATGCTAAGTGAAATAAGTCAAACAGAGAAAGAAAATTATCATATAGTTTCACCTATTTGGGGAGCATAAGGAGTAGCATGGAGGACATTAGGAGAAGGAAAGGAAAAATGAAGTGGGGGGTAGTCAGAGGGGGCTACAAACCATCAGAGACTATGGACTCTGGGAATCAAGCTGAGGCTTTTAGAGGAGAGGGGGTTTGGGGGATGGGTGAGCCCAGTGATGGGTATTAAGGAGAGCACAAATCACATGGAGCACTGGGTGTTATACACAAAGAATCATGGAACACTCCATCAAAAACTAATGATATACTGTATGGTGACTAATAATGTAATTTTAAAAATTTTAAATTTTAATAATTTTTAAAATTTTAATAATTAAATTTTAATTAAATTTAAAAAATATTTATTAAATATTTTATTTACATTATATATAGTTTATTATATATTTATGTATTTTATTTTATATAATATATATTATTTTAATATTTAAATTATTTAATTTAAAAAATAAAAATAATTTAATTAAAATAATTAAATTTTAATAATTTTAAAATTATTAAAAAAAGAAAACCACAATATAATAAAAAGGACACAAGAAGAAATAAAATTTTGAATACTTCTTTTCTATTAATGTTTGGATTAATAATAAATACTCTTACTCAAAATAAACATTGATACCCAGATGGTTTGATGGGAAATTTTTATCAAAAATTAAAGGATGAGTGAGGTGGTGCCTGTGTGGTTCAGTCAGTTGAGCTCCAACTTTTAATAATATTTATATCTATATTATTTATGATAAAATGAATATGGTTGAAATATCCATTAGAAGAAGAATGAATAAACATTATGACATATTCATAGAACAGATGATGATTCATCTATAAAAATTGGAGAATACACAACAGATACATTTTTAAATGTCAAAAACACTATGTTGATAGAAGAACCCAGTATAAAAGAGTATGTAACACATGATATGACTTATATGACATTCAGAAATAATCAACATTAATGTACAGAGATGAAAATATGGAAGAATTGTGACCTACAGAAGATTAAAATAACCATAAGAGGGCCACAGGGTAAAGTTTAGCTAGTAGAAATACACTATACTTTGATAGAAGTGTTAAATGTACGTATATACATTTGTAAAAACTCCTTGAACTGCACATTTTAAGTGTGTATTTCAGTGTGTGTAAATTTTACTTCCATTACTTTTTAAAGGTATTATGAAAGTACTTCAAGTGATTTAAAATTGGACCAAAAAATAAAAACTTTGCCTGAACTTATTTATCATTTCTAATTATTTCCTAATTATGTATATATGAAATGCCCACATTTATAGCATTTTTTTTTAAGATTTATTTATTTTAGAGAGTAGAAGATAGAGCATGAACAGGGGGAGGGAAGAAGCAGAAGGAGACAGAGAATCCCGAGCAGATTCCACGCTGAGCATGGAACCTGATGTAGGGCTCGCTCTCCTGACCCTGGATCATGACCTAAGCTGAAACCAAGAGTCCCATGCTCAATCCACTGAGCCACCCAAGTGCCCCTATATCATTTGTTTTCGAAGAATATGTCCTTTAACGAACAAATTTTGGTTGTTAATGAGAAGTTGGAAAACAGACTATCTTAGTGAAAAACAATATGGACATTGTCAAAGCCTACAGAAAATATTTCTCTTTTAGAAAGGTTTTACAAAATTCCTGAATAAAAATCCTCCATATTATGAACTATGGGAATAAGACAAAAGCTACCTATTAAAATTTTGTTTTTCAGTACTAAAATTTTCTTTGTTCCTGGTTGCAATATGTGGTTAGAGTAATATAATTTCAGACATGCCTGTTTTCAGGTGCATATGATATTTTATTTGATTTTTAAAGAATTAAAATTAATTTCATTTTATTGTCTCTCCTGAGAGTGCAATTACATTAAAAGATTATCTTTTTAATTCCATTAGAATGATATTCTTGTGGATAGTGTTTTTCAAGAAATTGAATTTATAGTTTTGTTATATAATTCTTGGAAAGAAATATGTAAGTTTATAAAGAAAGTACAGCTCATGCTTTTATGAAGTACAGAAACATTTAATAATAATCATGTAAAATTTTAACAAGACATTTGCCTGTTTTTGCTATAGAAGTTAATAAGGTGATTATAAAATTTATTTGGAAATGCAAAGAACAAAGAACTAAAGTATTTCAGTTTAAAAATCATGTACTCCCTTTTTTTAGTGTGGTTTATATAGTCTTTATTTCCTATGCTCTTTTTCCCTCTTTTTTAAAAAAGAAATGTCATTTAAAATTAAGACAGAGAGTGGTAATTTGCTTCACAGGCTTTTAGCGGTGATAACCCTATATTAGGAGCTAAAAGGATATTTTGTAAGGCAGTAAACATGCAAACTCTTGATGTACATTGGAGATAAAAAAGGCCATTTAGGTGAACATTGGATGTGTTTATCCTTAAATAAACAAATCTATTTCTTAGATAGGAGATGAAAAAAAAAGTAGAGTGAAATCATTCACATTAGGCTCCACATCCTTTTTATATGTCTACTTTTTTTTTTTTTAAAGCACTTTCACATATTAGACTCTGGCTTTATATTTAAATAGAAAACATGCAAACTTCTATAATTAGAAAATAGAAATTATATCAAATATTTCAAGAGCACTTTATAATTTTGTTTCAAAATCTTAATTTTATAAAAAGGAAATATTAAATGTTTACCATTAATAAAACATTCCATTTGTTTTTAACATAGCAAAGATTTTTTTTTTCTGTAGCACTTGAAGGATTTATTTTAGTTGAAGATGAGATAATAATGCTAACAATATGTTGCACTGAAGGAGGAGTGTTGGCCTAGCATCTCACCATCCATAGTCACTATTTGGAGGTGCTTTTTATTTCCTTTTTGAATACTTAATAACACCTTTGATGATTAACCTCTTTTACGTATTCATAACAGTGTTATTCCAGAAAAGAAAATAAACCAATGAGAATACATAAAATAAATTAGTTATTACCATGTGTGTTACACATTTTTAGGTAATAATTATTTGGGGAAAGAGAACACACTGAATTATCAATTAGTGGTTAATTTTAAATTTTTCTACTTTGGGTAAACTTTAAAAACAAAGACATTATTTAATTTTTTTATTTGAAGACCTAGGAAAAAAAAGTTTGATAAATCAATAATACAATTTTCAATGTAAGAAGCATTTTATATTTATTAGTAGTAAATCTTTAATGTTTCTTGATATAGATTGGAATTTTTGAAGTCTCATGGCCTATTTGAGTGTCAGTTAGACACTAAGGACAGTAAAATGTCATCAAATAGGAAAACAAAGACAAAATGCTTTATAATTATACATTGAAGTTACTATTTAAAAATTATAAATGTCCCTCATCTTTCCCTTAAAAGATTACACTTTTTTTTTAATGTAGAAAAGACAGGAGGAATTATTGAAAGGAATGCTTTTTTATTATTTTAATTTTAAGCTCCTCTTAAAATTAAGGATTGTCCCAAGTACGACAAAATATGCCCATGGTAGTGAGAATTACCATGTAAAATTTATTTTATATCAGAATCCCAAGAAGAGAGGGAAGGCGTTCGTCCTCAAGTTCAAGGTACACTCCAAACTCATGAATGCTTTTGGTTATTCTGTAGGGGGCAGCAAAATCTAAACTAAATAAATATTGAAGGACTACTGACAGGAACCGTTTAGCAGCTGGTTTGTACTATGAGCAAGGGGGTGGAATATACCTGAATTGCTGCAAAATTATCATAATGCTAATTAAAATTCTTTACGTTCGCAACAGGGGTTGCTTGTATTCCCCTTTATCTAATCTCTGCTTTTATATACACAACTACTGAAGCTGAACAAAACCAGTGAGATAAAATTAACACACAAATTGTTTTTCCTCCCTTTGGGCAGGAAACATCCTGTTTACAAGGAAAATGATATTATACATAAATATTTATGAAAAACAACAAAGAGTCAAACCAAATCAGTGAGTTTTTGTGGAAACTAGCAAAAATAACATGAGGTAGAATACTTGATACTTTTATGAACAGTTCCACAGTGTTCTGAAATAAAAACCTATTTGGAAAACGGAGCAATTTCTAACATTTGCTATCAATAATTAATTTTAGGTTGTGCCAGGTGAAACTGAAGACTTAACTAATATCGTAAATTAATTCAAGTTTCCTGTCCATCATACATACAATACTTTCATTTTAGTGTATTGTCAAAAGGTGAACTCTCCATTTTCTTCACCCTCAAAAAACTTTTGCAAGCAAGGAATTAAGAAAGTGAGTAGATGCATTATCTTCATTAAGATTCCAGGGGGAAAACTGGATCTGATCAGAGGTATAGGAGGAACAAGTTAAAGTAGAGGGCAACATTTTTCATTTAATGAGACATCTACATTAACCTATAAAATCATATGATTTTCAAGAGTGCAGAATTCATTATCTTTCAGAATTAAATTGCAGTCTTTAGTAAAAATCTCACGGCAGAAACTCCTGGATTGAATCCTTATCTCATGTTTCTTGGCTTTACTTTTCAGTTCTTTGGTTATGTCCTAGACCTAATGAAACAAATAATGTGTGTTGATATCAACATTGAACACAGTACTTCTTAAGTATGTATTAAAATATGTAAATGGTAAATTAAAGAAGCACATTGTGACAAATGGTAGGTATATTCTTAAGATGTTAAAATGAAAATTTAAAATGGCAAAAACTCAATACCAAATAAAAAATTAAAATTGCATTTATTTTTTCTTCTATTTGAAAGCATAGTAAAATCTTAGTTTCCTCTTTCTAAATTTTCAGCATGGATTCTTTTCCTTCCTATTTAATGTTCCTTATTCAAAATCTTTTCCCATTGGGACATTATATGAGAAAATGTTACTTGGTGTCCAGCATATGATTAAATCCCAAATTCTTATTTTCTAACATTACAAGAAAGTGAAAAATTGAGAAGGGACACTGTTATTTTAAGACATCTTTTAGATGTGGTTTTCTCATTCCATTAGTGATGAACTAATGGTTTATTAATATTATGAATAGTCTTTTTTTTTTAATGTGACAGGACAAATTGTGGGTAACATAGAGACGCAAGAAAAGTTCTTTATTTGTGAAGTATTGTGCATCATTATGTAAAAATTATATTTTGAGGGAAGGAAAACCTACTATCATTAAAAGAACTAGAATTTTCCCAGATGATACTGATGTATTTTACAGTGCAGGAGTAATTGTAATAGACCTAAAAGACTATCTAGTATATTTTAAAAACTAAAATATGGAAGCAGAACTCCCTTAAATTACCCCCCCCAAAATTCACTGTGATGTACTTCCAGCCCTTTATTTCTAAAGTTTTATTTTATTTTACATTATTCTAAATCTGCATCTTAGGATCAAGTGATTTATTTAAGTCAACAATTTATAAATCATATTTGTCTTGGAATCTATTATTTTAGTGATCAGAAACTGTTGCTAATAGTGAGAATGCTTAACCAAACTCTTGTCATAATGAAAAGAATAAGGTCACTGCGGAAACTTTTTCATAAAGCCAAATGCCAGATGTCCTTCGCTACCCAGACACTCTGGATCCAATCTCTTGAGATGAGATCATTTAAATAAATTGTTATGGAATTATTTTAAGGAAGCCCTCTCTCTGTCATTCTGATGTCACTGTCCTAACTTAGGAGTCAAACAAATTTGTACACTGAATGATACATGCTTTGATTTGAAATTATATCCTTCCTATATGTTTGGTCTTAAAAATGTGCTCCAGTTAATGACAAGGAAGACTGTGTGGATGTGAGTGTTTGTGCATGTGCATTTATATGTTTGCTTTTTAGAATACTTAGCAAAATACATAATTCACAAGCTTATGGTTGTCTCCATTTAACTGATAATCATGTACAATTATAATAATTAATAATAGTGGAACTTAAGACAAAATCTTCATGGAGTTCCCCAATACATACCTCTGCAACTGCCAGAATAATATTTGTTAAAATAAAACCCATTTCTTCTTTTCCCTTCTCCCTCAAACTTTCCAAAAATTTTAGAATTATTTTTGTGTGGCAGAATGGATACTCTTTCTTTTCCATTTTATTTATTTATGAAATAGATAAACACTCATATTTGACTTCAGGCTCGTTCATTTCTGCTACACAGTACTTAAGAACCAATTATTTGGAAAATCATGAAATTATTGATATTCTCAAAAGTCTCAAGGAAAGGCTTAAGTAATTCTGAGACACACATTCAGATAAAACATTTAGAATATGTAACATTTGTTTATGAAAATGTTATCAAAGCTCCTTTTTGAAGTTTTTTTAAAAATTTAAATTCCAGTATCATTAACATACAGCATTATATTAGTTTCAGGTGTACAATGTAGAGATACAACTGTTCCATACATCACCAAGTGGTCATGATAATAAGTGCTCTCCTTAATCCCCATCACCTTTCACCCATCCCCCCCCCACCTCCCCTCTGGTAACCAACAGTTTGTTCTCAGTAGTTAATAGTCTGTTTCTAGGCTTATCTCTCTCTGTCTTTTGCTTGCTCATTTGTTTTGTTCTTAAATTCCACTTATGAGTAAAATAATATAGTATCTGTCTTTCTCTGACTCACTTGTTTCACTTAGCATTATATTCTGTAGCTCCATCCAGGTCCTTGCAAATGGCAAGACTTCATTCTTTTAATGGCCAAGTAATATTCTAATACATATATATATGTATACGTACATATGTATATATATTCTAATATGTATATGTATATATTATTATGTATACACATATATGTATATACATATATGTGTGTATTCTAATATATATACATATATATACACACACATATATATTCGCTGTATATTATACATGAATGCATAAAGGAGTGGCATATACGTATATATATATGTACACACACATGCATACACATATATATGTGTGTACATATATATATGTATATCCCACTCCTTCTTTATGCATTCATGTATCAGTGAACATTTGGGCTGCTTCCATAACTTGTATACTGTAAATAATTCTGCTATAAACATCGGGGTACATGTATCTCTTTGAATCAATGTTTTTGTATTTTTGTGGTAAATACCCAGTAGCTCAATTACTGGATCTTAGAGTAGTTCTATTTTTAACTTTTTGAGAAACACCCATACTGTTTTCCTCAGTGACTTCATCAGTTTGCATTCCCACCAATAGTGCAGGAGGGGCTGGAAGGTGGGGAAAATGGGAAGATTGGGGTAAAAGGGTACAAATTTCCAGTCAGAAGATGAATAAGTTTTGGGGATCTAATATATAGCATTAGGATTATTGGGATAACAATACTGTATTACATATTTTAAAAAGTTGCTAAGAGACTGATTCTAAAATATTCTCACTTCCAAAATAAATACTAATTATGTAATGTGATGGAAGCGTTAGCTAATACTAATGTGACTATCATATGGCAATGTATGTGTATCAAACCAACATGTTGTACATCTTAAACTTACACAATATTATAGGTCAGTTGTATCTCAATTAAAAGATGGTAGTAGTACCTACCTGATAATACATGTAGAGCTTTCAGTACAGTGCCTTTCACTTGTTAAATATGCCAGGAATATTTACTACTATTACTCCAACTATTAGCACTATTACTGTTTTTAGCTTGACTTACATAATTTTCTGGAGTAATCACCCTCTTCACAGCACTAGTACTTTATTTTTCACCTAAATAGAGAAAATGTCATGGCTTTTTATGTATACATTCTCTTCATTATGGGTATATATGATTATGTACATATAGTTACATAAAATAAGTCCACACCAAGACTTTAGGGTTAAATTTGTTGTCAGATTTCTTTTTTTCTTTTAAACACCAAACTGAATTGATCAGTTTCTCCAGAGTTTCCCATGAAGTTCTTGGAATCATTATTTTAATATATCTCTATTATATGTGCTGCCCTTTGTTTGATCTGTCACTTTGATAGATGACACTTTCTTGCAGGGGACACCTATGTGTCGTAATGGTTTGAAAAAAGAAACTTCTCTGAAAGGTCCTTTAGTAATCATGGGTAGGCTTCAAAGTTGGCAAGTCAGATAAATGTCACTTATTCTATTTTCAGATCTTCTTCCATTTGAATAATTTAAGCTTTTTATTTTGTGGTCCTTAGAGATCTGTGAAACCCCATTTGAATTAGGGGCTGTCAAAATTATTAAATCTGTCAAGAATTGAAATTCTTTGCAATTCAATATTAAATTTTACTTGTCATTTAAAAAAATAATGAAGACAGTTTTCCCTAAATGGGGGTGGAAATGTCAAAAACTTCTCAGCTCTAGCGTTTTTAATACTAGATTAATGAGTGCCAATCAATAATCTTATATCAGGTCACCTTTCCTCCATGAAGTGGGTTTAGAAATAAAAATATCCTGCTATCCTGTGTCATTACTTTTGTAAATATTTGCATCTGAGAAAGGGTCTACTCTTTGAGTGGAGGACCAGGAATCGTATGTGCTGTTGGACAACTTTCTAGCAGCAATGGAAAAAAAAAAAATGTAAGCTGAATGTAAGCTGAAAAGAGGAGCAGGTGATCATTTATGTAAGAATGCAAGCTGGTATTTTAGGAAACTCTGCATAGCATCATTCTAAAAATTTTCTGTAATGAAGATCTAAAAGTATGACAGGAAATTCAAACTTCTAATCTTAGATTGAGAAGTCCTACCCCTGTCTTTCAACTTCTCCTATCCCTTTTCTCCAAAATACCTTTTTTACCTCAATAGTCCAAAATAGACAAACTCTCAGCTCAAGCGTATGAACTACCCCCTCTCCATTTTGTGAGGTCTAGCTAGTTAAAAGTTTTTAAAAATAATGACAGGGGCACCTGGGTGGCTCAGATGGTTAAGCGTATGCCCTTGGCCCAGGTCATGATCCCAGCCTCCTGGGACTGAGCCCCAAATCAGGCTCCTGCCTTAGCGTTGGGTCTGCATCTCCCTCTCCCTCTGCCTCTCCCCCGCTTATGCTCTCTCACTCTTCCTGTATCTCTCTATCTCAGATAAATAAAATCCTTAAAAAATTGTTTTAAAAAATAATGACATTAGAGTTTTCTTTTTATGAGATTTAATATAATTAATATTTATTATATCACCAAGTAAATTCTTTTTTTTTAAATATAATTTAATTTTATTTTTTTTCAGGGTTCCAAAATTCATTGTTTATGCACCACACCTAGTGCTCCATGCAATACGTTTCCTCCATAATACCCACCACCAGGCTCACTCAACCCCCCACTCCCCTCCCCTCCAAGACCCTCAGTTTGTTTCTCAGACCATGAGAGACCATGGATTCTGAGAAACAGTTTTATTTTTCTTATCTCAGCTGTGGTTCAGGGCTATTACAACATTTCATGTCCTTTCCCAGTCATAGCTCTTTCTGTCCTCAGCACTGCTTAACTGCATGTTTCCTTTTGGATTCAGGTTCTGCAATCCAGGGCTACCCAAACTGTGTTTGACAGGACAGAAAATGTCTATGAACTCTTTGCCACCATGCATTGTAAGAACAGGGCAGCAGTCAAAGAAACTTGGCAGACTAATTTGGCAGACTAATGTGTCAATTAAATGTAATAGTGATATAAAATTGGGTGTTTTTCTTCTATTTTAAGAATTCATATTTTATTGTATTTTTTATAAGTGAAAGTTTACATCACATAAGATATTTGTTCAAAATAAATAACTGGTTCCTCACCATAGATAGTTTGGAAATTGTTTTGATTCATCTCCAGTTCAGTGACTCTCAAATTATGACATTGGATGTCTTATTTATTGTATTTTGTTCTGTTTTTACTTCACAATAAAGGAGAGGCTTGCCTGTCAACACTACAATGAAGTATATCAGTAAGCTAAGTCAGATCACACTTTTTCCTGGACTTGAGAGCCTTGAACCAAATGTGCAAATAAAATTTCTGGTCTCACCACTCTGATTAGACAAAAAGTTGTTTCAAATTATATGCCCCAGAGATGGAGGAAAAGAAGGCAAAGCAAACTGAGGTTGAGAGGAACCACATTTGCTTATGATGTGTAAGGTGGAGCCAGATCGAGACAACTGCCCTAGACCTTGAACTGATGCAGTAATTCTACAATTTTCTTTTTAAAACCCTAGCCCATCAATGTATGAGGATTAATACCATGTCCATCTATGAAGCCTAAAAACAAGAGGTTTTGTAATTGCCCTCTATTTCTCCTTCCCATTCTCAATTACCAAAAGTTCTCCTGGTCTAATCCACTTTTTAACTTTTTGTTTTTCTTTTCTCAGTCCTTTTTCTCCAATTTCAGTCCAGACTCTCACTTAGAGCTTTGTCATATGCCCCACTGATCCCATTACTATTACCTTGTGCAATTTCTGGTACGAAACATCAGAATACAAATGTTTCTTCCCTGATTCTCTCATATTATGGAGCTTATTAAAGTTATTGGTTTCTGCTTGTTAAGAGACCACTTCAGATGGTTGTATCAAAGGTTGTAAAAGTCAGAACAAGACACCCTGCACATTTTTGGAAGCTTTTAGATGGAGTTTAGTGTCAACATGACATCAAGCCATCGACCCTAATAATGTGACACCAGTGACAGCTTTAAATTTCATAATAATGGGTTGAGAGATACCAAGTGCTTTATGAACCTTTATTTTGAATTGCTGAGGAAAGCAGGATTCAGTGACAGTTTCAGCTCTGTAATTGTTCTGGGGAAGTAGTTTGCCTGTAGAAAGGGATTTAATCTCTCCCTAGTTAAGAATTGTGTAAATGAAATGCAAGGAAGCCCTACAATTTCTCATTACGGTATAAATTTGGAAGATCCTACGAGCAATTATTATTTTGTTTAATGACTCTTAATAATAGATTACTCTGTCTTATTTTAAATTACCACCTGCAGTATATCCATACAATAAGAGCTACCAAGTCCTTTTGAAGAAAGACAAACTATTTCCGTATTCTACTAACCTATTATCATCAAGGATCAAAGACGAAAATGACAATGTGGGTGGAGAGGTAGGATGGTGGTTTGATTCAGGACATGTAAACCAATGGTTTTCTAGCTTAGAGAATATCCTTAGCTTTCTGAAGAGTATGTGCTATAGTGGATTGCATTCTGGAAAATATGAAACCATTATTTTTGTAGTGTTTATTGGTATTAAACCAGAAAGCCTCCATATTTTGTGACAATACGAATAGATATTTATATTCCAGACTCTTGTGAAAATAGCCTAGAACCTGACTTTTATATTTTAGTAAAATAATTCTGATTTTCTGAATTTCATTTCCTTCTGCTGTTTACATTTTGGGAAATTGATTAAAGTAAGGAGTTATACAGAATTTCTGAGCTTTTATTGACTAATTTCACTGAGAATTTCAGGTCAGAATATTGGCCTGGCATAAATAGAAGAAGCTTCTTCTGGGCATGATTTCTTTTTTTTTCTTTTTCTTTTTTGAGAGAGAGAGAGCAGTGAGCATGGGAGCAGCAGAGGGAGAGGGAGAGAAAAATCTTAGGCAGGCTCCATGCTCAGCCCATGACCTGAACCAAAATGTAGAATCAGATGCTTAACCAATGGAGCCACCCTGGCGTCCTACATGGGCCCAATATTTTAATTAATATAGCAAACATATTAAATATATTATTTATATTTAGCACAAATATATATTAAGATATATAACTTACATTTTATATATTTTATAAATATATGAAATAATTAACCAATATATTATTAAATATTAAATAATTAATATATTATTATGTAGTTCTGAATTAAAGTATATACCATAGCTTATTTTAAGTATAGAAAATATTTTGCTATCATAGATTAAAGAATGTCTTTTTATTTTTTTTGTTTCAATTTTTTATTTAAATTCCATTTAGTTAACGTATAGTATAATACTAGTTTCAGGAATAGGATTTAGTGACTCATCACTGCATATAACACCCAGTGCTCATCACAAATGCCATCCTTAATTGCTCATTCAACCCATCTCCCTGTCCACCTTCCCTCTAGCTACCTTCAGTTTGTCCTCTATAGTTAAGAGTCTGTTTTATGGTTTGCCTCCCTTTTTTTCTCCCATATTCATCTGTTTTTATCTTAAATTTCCACATGTGAATGAAATCATACGGTGTTTGTCTTTGACTGACTTATTTCACTTAGCATAATACACTGTAGCTCCATCCACGCCATTGCAAGTAGCAAGATTTCATTCTTTTCATGGCTGAGTAATAGTCCATCCATATAGATAGATAAGGTATAGATATAGATATATGATAATGCTGCTATAAACAACAGGGTGCATGTGCCCCTTCAAATCTGTACTTTTGTATCCTTTGGGTAAATACCTAGTAGTGCAATTGGTGGGTCATAGGGTAGTCCTATTATAAAACTTTGGGGGAAATTCCATACTGTTTTCCAGAGTGGCTGCACTCTGGAAACTCCAGAGTTTGCATTCCCATCAACAGTGTAGGAGAGTTCCCCTTTCTCCACATCTTCACCAACATCTGTTGTTTCCTGTGATGTTGACCTTAGCCATTGTGACAGGTATAAGGTGATTCCTCATTGCAGTTTTAATTTGTATTTCCCTAATGATGAGTGGTGTTGAGCAACTTTTTATGTGTCAGCTCATCATCTATATGTCTTTGGGAAAATATCTATTCATGTGTTCTGCCCATTTTTTAACTGGTTTATTGGTTTTTTGGATGTTGAGTTTATATAGATTATTTCAGTATAGTGTGCAGAATTTCAGGATGAAAGTCAGAAAATTGTTAATGAAACTTCAACACAGATGCCTAAAAAAGTCACTTTATCCAATAATAATAAACATTTATTGAGCATTATGTGCTGACACTATCACATTTTCTTTACATTCATTGACAGATTTAACCTTCACAATAACACTGAATAATAGTACTATTTTATTCTTTATAGATAAAGACACTGACACAAGGAAAGACTAAATTATTTCCCAAGGTCTCATAAATAGAAAAAGTCAGTACTCAAATGGGACAAAGCCTATTTGGGTTTCTATGTTCTGATATGCTTGCTCTGATGATCACAATTACTATCCTACTTTTTAAATATTTACACATTTAATACTTGGTTAGAGCAAAGAATACTTTTACATGACCTGATTTAAAATAGTAGGTGGGGCACTGGGTTGCTCAGTAGGTTGAGTGTCAGACCCTTGATCTTAAGATGAGTGAGTTCGAGCCCCATGTTGGGCTCCACATGGTGTGGAACATACTTAGAAAATAAAGTAAATGAATGAATAAATAAATAAATAAATAAATAAAGTAGGTAAACCAGAGAAGCTATATGCTCTTATGAAGTTTGAAGACATACCAAAAGGCAATTCAATTACAGATTCAGGCATAAATAAATTCTTTCAGGAAATCAGTGCACTGAAAGGACTTCAGGAATTGGATTGACTTGTGTTGTGGTCCCAAGAGATGTAGAGCATATTGGGAGAATAATTTCTTGAGGATAAGTGGCTTGGGAAAAGCACTGTGACAATAATTAAGGAGACAAATGAGAGGTATATTGGATTTAGATGACATAAGCTCTGTTTTAAAACGATTTCAGAGGTCTTGATACTCTTGTGGAGATTTTGTTAGGAACTTGTAGATGTTGAACACAAACCTTGCAGCAATGTTTTATCTCTAACTCCTCTTATTTTGGCCTGGGAATTATTGGTAAACAGTGCATAGTCTCATTTTATTTCACTTTAGCATGAGATTCCATCTTTTGGGGGACTTATTTGGAGCCCCAGGTTAATATGAAAATTACTTGAAGCTGAAGACATTTGAAGATTCAGCAGATATAAGAAAGAAGCCTTCTTAGATCTTTCATAATCTGATTAAAAGCAGAAACTTCTAGGAAATGAGGCTGTTATAAATTCCATCTTTGGAGCAGGTCTTCTCCCAGGAAGAAGTCCTCAAGTAAACCCAACATAAGTTGTTTCTCAGGGGACTTTCTTGGCTATGAAGAAGGAAAGACCACTCCCACCTACATAAACAGATGTCACAAACTCTTATCTCCTGTTTGTTCTTCCAAAAATCCCTTTGTCTTTCCTAAAGAGACCTGTTATTTTTGTCATAGAAGCCTTTCTATCTCCCTTTTTCCTATTAATTTAGGTATGTTAAGTCTCCAACCATTTAATGAGCTAGCTATTTCTGTTATTAGCTTTCATCTGCTTACAAATAATCCTTTTGTTCACCTTTTAATTTGACCTTTGTAACTTTAATTTTCAAGCCCCTACCATTGAAGCTAAGATGACAGGAAAAGAGTCCCTCTTTGACAATCCTTTTACAGACAATTGAGTGTAGATCCACTTTCAGAGACAAATATGTCCACATATCTAAGGTTTCACATGATGCAACAATTTGGTGTCTATTGTCTCTGAGCCCTGTTCAAGATGCTAATTTTCCCTAGGGCTGGACTCCATTTTTTTTTTTTTTTCAAGAGAAGTAAGCCTTTATTTCCTTGTTTCACAAATAAACTTGGCTGAATTTGTTGCTTTTTGCTGATTAGTCGAAGAGACCAAATCCCATATCCTCATCAGACTCCTCCGACTCTTCCTTTGCTTCAGCCTTGGCTGGGGCTGCAGCAGCAGCAGGTGCAGCAGTGGTGGCAGCGGCCACAGGGGCAGCAGCCACAAATGCATATGGATCAGCCAAGAAGGCCTTGACCTTTTCAGCAAGTGGAAAGGCTTAATCAGTCTCCACAGACAAAGCCAGGACCCGCTTGTATCCATTGATGATAGAATGGGGCACTGATGCCACAGTTGGGTAACCTATCTGCAGACATACCCTGGCAACATTGCGGACACCCTCCAGGAAGCGAGAATGCAGAGTTTCCTCTGTGATGTCAAGCACTTCAGGGTTGTAGATGCTGCCATTGTCAAACACCTGCTGGATGATCAGCCCAAAGGAGAAGGGGGAGATGTTCAGCATGTTCAGCAGCGTGGCTTCGCTGCTCCCACTTTGTCTCCGGTCTTAATCAGCTGCACATCACTCAGGATTTCAATGGTTCCTCTGGAGATTTTAGTGGTGATGCCTAAAGCCTGGAAGGAGGTCTTCTCGGGCCCCAGACCAGTGTTCTGGGCTGGCACAGTGACCTCACATGGGCCTATGGCACCAGCACGGGCGGCAGCTGGCACCTTATTGGCCAGCAGCATGTCCCTGATCTCAGTGAGGTCCTCCTTGGTGAACACAAAGCCCACATTCCCCCGGATATGAGGTAACAGTTTTTCCAGAGCTGGGTTGTTCTCCAGATGCCCTCGGATGGCCTTGCGCATCATGGTGTTCTTGCCCATCAGCACGACAGCCTTCCCACGGAGGGACATGCGGATCTGCTGCATCTGCTTTGAACCCACATTGTCTGCTCCCACAATGAAGCATTTTGGATAATCATCCAAAGGTTGGATAATCTTAAGGAAGTAGTTGGACTTCCAGTCGCCCTGTCTTCCTGGGCATCACGGCGGTGCGTCAGGGATTGCCACGCAGGGTTTAAAGACGATGTCACTCTCACGAGGATGCCTGGAGAGAGCTGGACTCCATTTTTAGGTCTGGGTAAAGCCTGAGCATTAGTACATTTTTTTTTTTTCAGAGTTTCCCATTTAAAACTTGTTCAGTTAGAGTGAAGAATGGAGATCCTAAAGAAGACCACCTGAAGTTTTATCTGCTCTAGAGGCTTCTCTCTTAATAAATGAGGCTTGGGGTTTCAGAGGTCTTATTTATTTATTTTCAGTTTTATTTTTCATTACTTTTATTTTTAAAATTTAAATTCAATAGCCAACATATAGTACATCATTAGTTTTTGACATAATGTTCAGTGATTCATCAGTTGCCTATAACACCCAGTGCTCACTGTATCCCTTGCCCTACCTAATGCAGAGATCTTATAATGGGCAGTTTTGGGTCACCTGGACTGAAAGATATTGGTGACAGATGAAGATAATAATCTGTCTGGCACTTTGCCAAGGATTAAGTTATAAATATGCTTAAATGATAGTTACCATCCTTATGGAGTTTACAGTCTACTTGGGAATAGTTTTACATACAACAAAAACTAAACTTGTGAGAATGGGTATGAGAGGGATGTATACAAATTACCGAGTAATAAATGAGATCATTTACTCTGTTAGGATGGGTGAGGTGCATATAGAAAGAAACACTTGACCCAGGACTTAAAAGGGTAGAGTTTGACCTTTATCACCTGTCAAGTTTGACAGGTGATAAAGAAGAGGAGAAAATAAAAGTTTTTAGAAACTAAAAGTTTTAGAAACTAAAAAGTTTTAGAAAATAAAAGTTTTAGAAACTAATGATAACATGTGTAAGAGAGAGACATTAAATAGAGCATATTTTAAATGACCTTCAGTTTAATGTGGATAAAGTATAGCATAGAATATGGAAAAGTGACAACAGCTCAAGTTGTTAAGGCTGGCTCAGGCTAGATCGTGGGATTTGGATTCTACTGCAGTAGTTAAACCAGAAGGAGACAATATCTTTGTCCTAAAAATTCAGCATAGAAAACAACTTTTTAAACTTTTTATGCTTTTTAAGATTTATTTGAAACGTCAGCTACTTAAAAAAAACCCACACATTTTAATCTTCTTGAATGTGAAATACATTGAATTGACATATGTCATATGTTGTTTAATAAAGCCATTTTATGTAAACTCATTGTATAAAATATTGTAAATTTGAGTGTCAATAAGTTCTTAGTTTAATAAATAGTAGTAATTATCAAAGATGAAAAAAATACAATTCTGGCATTGAATTAGGAGTAGGTCAATAGGTATTCTAATGAATGTTTATTATATTAATTCAATTGAATGACACTTTTAAACTGGCTGACAATAGATGACTAAAGGTGACAAATAAATAAGAAAATTTAAATAACAAATGCTTTTCCTTATTGTGTATCCGGAAGCAAATGTTCAACATTTATAGGACGAGATTTACTAAATTATGTTACATTTCAGTAGAGCAAAGCCTGGTAATGGCCTTTCAATACATAGAATACAGTTTCTGTATAGATGTCTGCCCTATACATAAGTAGCTATGTCTACATAATAATTAGGTAAATATACATAAAATAACTATATTCAAAAGGCATAATAATTTGAAAGTATCAACAATTTTGACTTGAAAGGAAGCTGAATTGTTAGTCATCTTGCCTTTTCCAACTGCTAAGTTTGAAGTACTATATATTTCAGAGTGGTAAAATTGAATTGATAAAGTGAAAGCAATAAAAGGTAAATTAATAGGGTGGGAAGGGTACTATGTGCTATAATGGAAGAATCTCATACAAAAAAAAAAAAGGGAAATGATTATTCCTATGAAAAAGACTTATATCGGGACGCCTGGGTGGCTCAGTTGGTTGAGCAGCTGCTTTTGGCTCAGGTCATGATCCCAGCGTCCTGGGATCGAGTCCGACAAGGAGCCCGCTTCTCCCTCTGACTCTGCCTGCCACTCTGTCTGCCTGTGTTCGCTCTCGCTCTCTCTCTCTGACAAATAAATAAAATCTTAAAAAAAAAAAAAGATTTATATCTATGTAGTCTAAGTCCTAGCTATTGATAGTAAAGGAAAATAACTTCAAAATGGTTCTATATGCGCACATACATGTACACAGAGGTACATGAGTATCAGCCTTACCCTGGGGTCTTGTGATTATTTCTCTAATCACATTAAAATACTGAAAGATATATTTTACACAAATCCATGGGGAAACACGATAATTCTTTCCCCATATCATGGAATTCCAATATGGGCTTTCTATGAGTCTCTTTTACATTCGAATGGGAAAGGAAGGGAGAAAGTAAGGGAGGGGAAGAAGAAACAACAGCGATAAATTAGGTTTTTCCTTGCAAAATTCATTGAACCTTATGTTATTTTACAAACCAAAGATAGTAATATATAATAAAGATACAGTGTATAAAGAGTTTAAGACAATTTTGAAAAGGGGTTTTTATCTATGATTATCATTAAGGTGAGTAAGTACAGGGGTGCCAGGGTGGCTCAGTTCATTAAATATCTGACTTGGTTTTGGTTTAGGTCATGATCTCAGGGCCTTGAGATCCAGCCTGACATGAAGCTCCACACTCAACACAGAGTCTGCTTGAGATTCTCTCTCTCTCCTCTCCCTCTGCCTCTCCCCCTGCTCACTTGCACCCATGCGCTCTCTCTCTGAAATAACTAAATAAAATCTTTTTCAAAAAAGTCTTTAAAAAGAATATAAATAGGTACATGTGATGACTGTAGAACTGAATAGAATGTTGAGTAATGGAAATAAGACATTGTTCAGTGTTAGAAAAACTTAGAACATGAGAGTAAGATTCTGGGATATAATGTGGACTGTATATTCTATACCAACTAGACCATGTTAAGGAGAACAGATATGATCTTAGCAAAAAGAAAACACACACACACACACACACACACACACAGAGTTAAATTGTAGAATGATACCATGTCCTAGGATCAAAGAATCTTTTGTAAAAGATTTACATGATTTTAACTATGTAAGAAGAGTTTTATAACTAGCCCATGTGCTAGCTCTTGAAGGGAAGACAAGAGAAATTAAGCAGAAGTTCTGATATTTAGCAGCCACTTAGATATGTCAAGAAAAAGATTGATATGAGTTGAAAATTACTTAGAACTTCTCTATCTCAGATTAAAAAAAAAAGTAGCAGTGTGTTTTATTGGAAGGGAAGGTAAGTAAAGCAGACCCATTACCACCATATTTAATGATGTCAGTCATTAGCATATATGTGATCTAATATTCAATCAGATATTTAGAGAAGGGCAGATTACGAGAACAATGCAAAGGTTAAGAAAATTGAGTTCAGTGTTTGCCCATTAACAAATAACTTGACATAGAATTTAATGTAGACATAATAGGCTAAAAATAGAGAACTCAGAAAAACAACAGTACATTTAGAGATGTGGTAAAAAAAAAAAACAAGGAAGATATTTGGAAAGCTTGGCTTGAAGATGGTTTGAGCATTATATCCATTAAATTGTATTATAGAAGTGAATGGTGATGGTGCTGTTTCATGCCATTACTTGGTGAATGGAATCAAATAGCTCAAATGGGTTTTGAGAAATCTTCTGTTCAAATGCCTTGCCTCAGGACGGATGGATGTGTAAACTCTGCAGCCTAGGTGCTTTTTTTGTTGCTCTTGAATATTTTAAAAACATATCCTAATAACTCATACAGTGTTTTGTCCTTTCTGGGTTACCTTTCTTTCTTTCTAGTCAAAAATCATCCTTGCTGAGAGTTAGGAAACAATGTTAGATACAACCAAACAAAGAAAAAGGCATAATGAAATTTGGCACCATTTGTGATACTTACAATCTAGTACCTTGTACTTGAAATTGAGTATTTTGCACAGTTGTTTTAATAATAAAGAAAGAGAACTTAGAATGTAAATTTGTCATTATTTTAGTCCTCACTGCTTAGGTTAAAGAAGCTTCCCCTATATTTGATAGCTCTCCTAGTATTCTGAGCCCTTCTTTGTTTTAATAGTCAATTATAAGTGCAGTTCTCTAAATTTAGGCACAAATCTTTAATAGGGCTTGATGAACATAAACTATGTTAGAAAATTTCGATTAATTTCAGGTGGGCTTCTTTTCCAGTCTATTCCAATGGTTTACATTATTTTGGGGAGATGAAAAATGTGTCTAAATAAATAAAAAAGAAACATTATTTCTAGAACTTTTTGTTTTCTTTTTTTGTACTTCTCAGAGCATTGAGATGAATCCTGTCCATGTTGTTTAGTGATGCAGCTATAAAGGTAGCCTCACAAAACAAAAAAGCAAACAAACAAAAAATAATTTTGCTGTTTTTTATTATGAATCACACATACACACACACACATACACACACTTACAAAGTATCCATAATGTAAAGGAATGAGAAACGATCATCCCAATCAAACATAATTTGGGTTTATTGTTGATGTCCTGCCTGGAGGAGATTGGGGCTTAGTCTTGGAGTACTAAGAATGAAGTTAGAAACTTTTTTTTTTTTTCTTTTTGGGAACAGATAATCCCGTCTTGTGGAAGGAGGCTAAAAATCATGTACTTGAATTTCTGAAAATTTTATTGTTTTAACTGTAAAATTGTACTTGGAATTTTGAATTTTGTTCTTTTCCTGAGCCAGTAGTTTGAAGTCTGATCCTCTCTCGTGATGGTGCTGGTCGATGGCAGTGAGCCGCGGCTGCCAGTCAGCCACGCAGGCATGAGGGTAAAAAATCAATACACGTACAACCATTCTGTACCCATACAGCTATTCAGATTTTCAGTCTCAGTATAGTATTCAATACATTACATGAGATATTCAACACTTTATTATAAAATAGGCTTTGTGTTAGATGATTTTGCCTAATTTATAGGCTAACATAAGTGTTCGGAGCAAGTTTAAGGTGGTCCAGGCTAAGCTACTGATGTTGCACAGATAAGGTGTATTAAATGCATTTTTTACTTTTTACTTTACTTTTTACTTTACTTTGCATATACTTACTTTGATGGACTTCCCAGAACGTAACCCTGTCATAAGTGAGGAAGATCTCTATCATTATTGTGAAAATAAATACATTTACATATGTTATTAGAAAATTTATTAGAAAAGCTGTAAAGAAAATGTGCTTAGCACATTATAAATGCTCAAAGGTGAGAACAATATCATATTTAGATATAGTTACCATTATTGTTGATTTTCAGAAAACATATAGATATTTCCTATTTACTAAATATATTCTGTGTTCTGTTTGACAATTTAGGGATTACTCTATTAGATTATTAAAAATATTCCAAAAAATTCTAAAACACAATAGAAATATAAAATATACTGGTGCTAGATATAAAGATAAATATTATGTCTCCTACACATTATTTGCTAGAGAAAAAAAATGTTCCCTCTTCAGAGAGTCCTTCTCTATTTAAAATAATGTCTATTCATTTACCCAGCTTTGTTTCTCTTTATATCATTTACAAACTACCTGAAATGATATTTAATTTGCTTTTACTTAGTACCCTCCTCAATTAAATTGCAAGCTCAAGGTACACAGAGACTGTCATTTTAAAAGATGTAGTATCAACAAATTTACAATGAGTAGTAACTGAGTCTTAGAGATCTAATGCACAGTTTGGTGACTATGGACAATAATACTGAATTATAATCATCAAGCTTGTTAAGAGACTAGATCATAATTATTCCAACCACTAAAAATAAATGATAATTACATGACATGATAGAAGTGCTAATTATTGCTACAATGGCAATCATATTACAACATATAAATGGAGCAAATTAACATGTTGTACACCTTAAATTTACAGTGTTACATGTCAAATGTATTTCAATAAAAAATAAGAGCCTCACAGGTGGTAGATGCTTAATTAATATTAGGTGTGGGTCAAATAATGAATTAATTTAGGGATTACTTTTAAAAAATAAACTAGCTGAAATATTGATTTGATTCTGGGACATATTTACCTGGAATGCAAAGAGACAGCTTTGCTTTATTATTATCAATTTGCGCAGGTTTTAAAAATTATTTAATTTCTCTGCCCTTTTTCATATTTAACAGGAGGATTTAAGTGCATGATTGTGTTTTCTCTCTAAGAGAATATCTTTCTAAAATGGGGTTATACAAAACCCAGAAAGCTGAAAGCCTGTATTCTAGTCCCATCTTTGCTTCTTACTTTAACCCAGTTTTTCTAACTGTAAGAAGAGGATTATTAGACTTATTAAACTGGATTATAAAAGCACATAAACACATATGCCTAATCTCTGTATATTCTCCATATGGTTTTTTGTTTGTTTTTTTTTTTTAAGGTACTTTCTAGTTCCAATAATTAACAATTTAATTAAATCATTCTAGCACTAAGGTAAGCATGAGTAAACTGAACATTATCAAATCACACCATTTTAGAAGCTTTCAACTCCTCTGTTGGAGGCTAGGTCATACTCAAGACCCCACAGGCCAGATTATAATCTCAAATAATGAAAATGCCAAACATAGATCTACTTCAGTGAAAAACTCATTACACCTTCTTAAAATCAAACTTGTTAGTGGTGTGCATCTCTGAAGACAGCTGATCCAGAAAAAGTCTGAAACTGGCTTTTAACACTGACTAACTCAGAATGACTAGAAAAAGATAACGTTGGATTATATTGGCTGGTAACATGGGACTAGTGAGCTGTCATCGATTTAGCAGTGAGGTGCAGTGACAGGTGTATTGGAGCTGTAAGCGGTATCAAATATATCCAGGACATTATGCAATAATAAAGCAGTAAAAAGTTCTTCTCTCTGAATGTAATATTCTCTTCTGCCTAAAATCAGAAAATATACACATGTGGATTTCAGCATACTGACAATGACATGACAGAAGTTGGTTAAGTTTGTGCTAAGGCAGCTCCTGGCGCGACTCTAAATTTAGTCATCTCTGACTGTAAGAGACTGCTGATGAAACTCTCAACTTAGTTTGCATAGTGATCCGAATATTATCTCAAGGCAGTTTCTAAATAGTTATTTAAACCAATATTCACCAACATGAACTTTGTTGTTCAACCTCCCTATTGGCACCAACTTATAATTGTTATAACATGGTTAAAATTAATTCTAAATTCGTGTTTGCCTACTGCTAAAACAAACACACACTCTTATTCTAATAATATACTCAATACTGGAATTAGAGACAAAGCTGAAAAACTCAAATACGTTTCAGTAAACCAAATTTGGTGAAAGGCTCCAAAGGGACAATACACAGAAGTGTACCGTCCTCTTTTCTACACCACAAGAATGTCTCTTATCCTGTGTACGTTAGTACAATTAAGTGTTTAAGATTCCTTCCTGTTTCCTTCCTTCCTCTGACTCAATAAAGTGTTACAGTTGATAATATTGACAAGTACTTTTTTTCTCTTCACTTCTGGGCACAATGGTTACATTGTGGTAACAATGGTTACATTCTCTAGTCCCTTAATCCTAAAATGTGGCCATATAACTTGCTTTGGTAATGAAATGCAAGCACAAGTGATGTGTGTCACTTTTGGGTTAAATCTCTAAGAGTCAGAGTACCATTTATCTTTCTGCTCTTTTAAAAATCTGTCTACAGGGACGCCTGGGGTGCTTAGTTGGTTAAGCAGCTGCCTTCGGCTCAGGTCATGATCCCAGCGTCCTGGGATCGAGTCCCACATCGGGCTCCTTGCTCAGCAGGGAGCCTGCTTCTCCCTCTTCCTCTGCCTGCCACTCTGTCTGCCTGTGCTCACTCTCTCTGACAAATAAATAAATAAAATCTTTTAAAAAATAATAATAAATAAAAAATAAAATATATATTAAAATCTGTCTACAGTGACAGATTAGTTTTCATAATATATATGCTAATATAAATAAAATCATATAGAATGCATTCTTTGGTCTAGCTTCTTTCATTCTGAATATTTTGATATCCATCCATTTTGTTGGATGTCTCAATAGTAAATTTTTTTGTTGAGTAGTATTACATGGTACGAACATAATACCTTATGTTTACCCATTCACCTGTTGGTTGACATTGACATTGGGCCGTTTCTACTTTTGTCTATTAGCAATAAATCTTTCATGAACTTTTATGTACCCATTTTTGCATGGGCATCTGCTTTCATTTGTCTTGAGTAGAAACCTTAGAAACTGTTGTTCTATTTTCCAAAGTGGTTGTACTACTTCACATTGCAGTCAACAGTGTATGAGAGTTTCAGTTCTTCCATATCCTCACTAAAATTCATACTGTTTTTAATTTGCATTTCCCTAATTATGAACGACATTGAACATATTTGCATGTGTTTGCCTTCTGAGTATCCTCTCTCATGAAGTTTCTGTCCAAATTTCCCCCCTATTTTTTATGTCAGTTGTTTGTTTTCTTCTTATCTAATTTGAGAGGCCCTTAGACATTCTGGATGCAAGATTGGCAAGTATTGTATTCTAGCCAGTGACTTGTGTCTTCTTTCTCAGAGCTGGACCTTTTTTGCTTAATTTTGAAAATGTTCAGTTTTTTTTAATTTTTTTTAAATTTATTTTTCATTTTCAGCATAACAGTATTCATTATTTTTGCACCACACCCAGTGCTCCATGCAATCTGTGCCCTCTACAATACCCACCACCTGGTACCCCGACCTCCCACCCCCTGCCCCTTCAAAACCCTCAGATTATTTTTCAGAGTCCATAGTCTCAGTTTGTCAATTTTTAAAATGGATCATGCTTTCGGTGATGTATCTGAGAAATTCGTGTTGCTAAGCCCAAGGTAACAAGATTTTAGTTTATTTCTTTCCTAGCTTTTTGCACAGGGTTATGATCTTTTGAGTCAACATTTGTTTACCATCCAAGGCATGAATCTTTTTTGGGGGGGCATATAGATATCTAATTGTTTTAGGAAAATTTGTTGAAAAGACTATTGTTTCTTCAGAATCATGTTTTTGAACTTTTGTGAAAAATAAGTTGGCCTTTTCCCTCCACTGCTTTCCATTAGCAGTGGTGGATTGTGCAGACATGGCCAAGATTAAGGCTCCAAACCTTCTCGGCTTCTCTTCCAGCTGGTTAAGCAGCTCCTGCAGCTGAAGGTGAAGCTGTTCCAGCTGTGTGTTTCTGAGTGATAAGCGGCAGGGCTTCCAAGCTTTCCAAGATCTGAGTTGGCAAATCTGTGCCCATGTTCTCTCAGTCATCAACCAGATGCAGAAAGAGAACCTCAGGAAATTCTACAAGGGTAAGGAGTACAAACTCCTAGATTTGCAGCCCAAGGACACACATGTTATGCGCTGCCAGCTTAACAAGCATGAGGAAAATCTGAAGGCCAAGAAGGTGCAGCAAGTATCGGGTCAAGACCTGAGCATCAGCATCAATAGTACACAAACTGAGAAAAATAAATACATAAAAATAAAAACAAGTAAATAAAAATGAGTTGCCCTTATACATGTCAGTTTATTTCTTGACTATCTACTCTATCCCATTGATCTGTTTATCTTTATGAAAATACCATGTGGTCTTAATTATGGTAGCTTTAGAATATGCTTTTAAAACATTAATACTGCAACTTTGTTCTTATTTTCAAGTTTTTTTGAAATTTTCATATAAATTTTTTAAATTTTCATATAAATTTTAGGATCAACTTGTGAATTTCTACAAAAAAAAAAACAAACCTAGTAGAATTCTTACTGGAATTGTATTAAATCCACAGATCAATGTGGGAAGGATTGACATCTAAAATATATGGAATTTTGCTACATATTAACCCGGGATTACCCTCCACTTATTTTTGTGTATTATTTTGATATTTTTTTTATTATTGAAGTTTAATTTTGTTGGGTCCGTGATCAAAGGAACGAGACTGAGACAAGGTGAAAGTTATTTAAAGCTTTATTTTATGCCAAGTATAGAAGTCAGACTGATTGGCCAGGGGAACAAGACTGAAACAAAGTTAAAGTTATGCAAAGCTTTATTCTATGCCAAGCATTAGAAGTCAGACTGACCCGCCAGGGCTGTCTTGAAAGAGAGCGACCACCCCCAGCTTACAGGCTCAAGAATTGACTGACCGGTCAGGGCTGCTTCTAAAGTGAGCGACCCCTCCCAGCCTCACAGACTAACTTTTATACAGCAAAAGCCTGGCCACACATAGGTGGCCAATGAGATTGTAACATCGCATAGGCATGTTAGGCCACACGCAGTTGGACAATTGAATTACAATTTACCCTTTAGTAGCTGTTTGAACTAACCTATTACTCTGGTCAGAATTGGCGCTCAACTTTGGCGCCCAAAAGGCGGAGTTTACATTCTTTGATGGTTAGGGAGATAGTTTGTGTGCTTTTTACTGATTGGATGTCTCCACCTGACCTGATTTGTCCTTGTATTCTGGGCAACGTTATTAGGGACTGGCCGACCATAATTTACTGGTTTCCCAGACTTGCTTCTAAATAAGTTCCTCTGGAGTGGGGGTAGGGGAGGGTCAGTTTAAGGTTTACTGCAAAAATAACAAAATGGCTTTTTAACCGAGATGGAGTTGCTCTGGCTAAATAGGTCCTTACAAATTTGAGGACTTTTTACATATTTTCGTTCTCTACTTTTAGAACATAAGAAAAATTATAGTAACTCTTCTAAAGTACTTTTCCTTTAATTCTAGTCATGGTGTCACTTCTGAGATGCTTTTATTTTATAGATTTATTTCCTTATTATGAACCATGTTTCCTTGTTTATTTGCACGCCTCTTAATTTTTAAAATTTGTACCAGACATTGTAAATTTTACATCATCATACATTGGGCATTTTCATATTTCTATAAATGCTCTGGATCTTTGTTCTGGGATTCAGTTGAGTTACTTAGACGTTGTTCCTTTCGGGTCTTGATTTTATGATTGGTTAGGTAACTGCAGAGCAGTTCCCAGGAAGCTAATTATCTTCCATCAATGAAATATGACTTTCCTGAGTTTTCCACATATTGCCTCATGAATTATGATTTTTCCATCTTACTGGTGGGAAGACACACTATTATTCCTGGCCTCGCAAGCACCAGACACTTTACTCTCTCATCTTTTCGGAGAGCTCTTTACCCAGCCCCAGGACATTTTCTCGTGTGTGTACACTGATCAGTATTCTGCTGGCCATTTGTGGGGCATTCCACAGCTCTCTAGCATTTTCTCTGTGTGCAGCTTTCTTCCCTGCAGTGTTTGGGCTAGAACTTTAACAGCTTAAGTCTCCAGGAACTTTCAGCTCCATCTCCTCAACTCTTGGATTCTGGCAGGCTCCTCTGTGCAGTTTGTGAGAAAACTCTTTCTCAAATGTAAAAATGATACTGTCATTTCCTTCACCTGAAATCTACTTTATATGGCTTGGCATAACTTACAGGAGTCCTCGTGATTATATTCTTGCCTACTCCTTCAATCTTAACAGTGTTACACTCTGACACATAGAGCAAAGAAACCTAAGCAACACTCATAACAAAATCTCCTGAGTAGATTTTTATGTAATTTGTTATTTTTATATATTTTTAGACTTACAGAAAAGTTTCAAGAAATATAGATTTCCCATCATCCTTTCACCAGACTTTCCCTAATGTTAACATTTTATGTAAGCATACTATAGTTGTCAATACCAGGAATTAACGTTGTCACAATACTACTCACTAAGCTAAAATTTTATTAAGATTTTATCCCCCTTTCCACTAATGCTCTTTTATCTATTATAGAACCCCATATAGCATATACTTATTATTTCTCCTTGGTTTTATTTAATTTAAGTATTTTTATAGTTGCCAGATCTTTGCTTTTCTTTTATGACCTTGACACTTTTGAAAAGTACTCGTCAGTTATTTAGAGATCTCTTCCTAATCTGATTTTGAGTGATTTTTTTTCCCCATTTTTAAAATGAGGTTGTGCATTTTGGAGAAGAATACTACAAAAAATATATTAGGCTTAGGTCAGATACTTCATGATGTCAAAATATCTTAACACCAGTTATGTTAACCTTGATCACTTGGTTATGTTGGTATTGGCCAGGTTTATCCTTTTTAACGTTACTCTACTTCTCTTTGTAATTAATACAAATCTTGGGGTAGATACTTTGAGACTAAGCAAATATCCTGTTTCTCCTCAAACTTCCACCTGTTAATTTTAACAATCCTCTGCAGCTCTTTTCTGGAACACTCTTGCCTAATGGTGTTTGCCTAATGTTTGGCTTCCTCTTTCCCTCTTAACCTTTTACATTCTTAAATTGGAATTTTTCTAGGAGAAAGTATTCTTCCTTCTCTCCTATATATATTTTAGGTAAACATTTCTTTATCAGTAGAACTCCTGTATACTGAATTCTATGGATTTTAATTCAACACTATCATTATTTTACTATTCAAATCATTTAGCCAGTAGGTTCTACTTTAGGTGGATTCCTGTATCCTTTTGTCAAGTTTTGATCCTTCTAAAAAAGCTTTCTTACTTTCTGGCACTCCAAGATGTTTTAAGCCAATCTTGGCATTTCCCTTGTCCCAGCCTGGGCTCAACCATTTATTTCAACATGGAACCTTAGTTCTTTTTTTCTTTTTATTTTTTGGTCTTTTAATTAGAAGGAAAAAAAAAATGGTTTTAGCACTAGTTGTATTCATTGCTTCTGGGGTGTTACTAACACCAGGCCTTTTTGGGGGACAGAGTTAGGAAATCTATGTATGAATACTTAATCCATGCATACACAGAAGTTAAATATCTGTATCTACATTTATTTGTTTATTTTTAAAGATTTATTTATTTATTTATTTGAGAAAGGGAGAGAGCAGAAGAAGGGGCAGAGGGAGAGGGACAGACAACCTTCAAGCTAACTCCCAGCTGAGCCCTGAGCCCTATGTAGGTCTCAATCCCAGAACCCTGAGGTCATGACCTTAGCTAAAATCAAGAGATGGCCACTTAACTGACTGAACCACCTAGGTAGCCCTAATATCTGTATTTATATTTAATCTGTCAATCAACCACTATCTAATCTCTTGCCATGTGTTTCTACTGATATTTCTAATTCCATCATTTGAGCTTTCTCCTTAAAAAAAAAAAATATTTTTGTGAGAGATAGAGAGAGAGAGAGTGAGCACGCGTGAGCCAAGGCAATGGGTAGCAGGAGGACTTGATCCCAGGACCCTGGAATCATGACCTGAGCCGAAGACAGATGCTTAACCAACGGGGCAGCACAGGCAACCCTCCTTTTCTTATTTACAACTCTCTTGACAGTTATGTAATCAGCTCTTTTTATCAGTATTGTATCTATATGTTCATTTAATGCCATTGTATAAATATTTCAAAAATACTTATTCATTCCCTGGGTGTCTATTTTAATAATATTATTATATAGATTATAGTATTTATTTATAGTTTCTTTTTTTTTTCCAATTTATTTATTTTCAGAAAAACAGTATTCATTATTTTTTCACCACACCCAGTGCTCCATGCAAGCCGTGCCCTCCACAATACCCACCACCTGGTACCCCAACCTCCCACCCCCCCGCCACTTCAAACCCCTCAGATTGTTTTTCAGAGTCCATAGTTTATAGTTTCTTTACCTTTAAAAAGTTTCTTAGGTTATAAGTTGCTTTCCCCATTCCCTTCCATATAGTTACATTATTGATTTGTAGTTCAGTTAGGTTAACTTTTTACCCTTGTATTCTGCTTTGGGTTTCTCACCACTTAGTGGTAGGTTTTAATTCTGGGTTAAGAGTCAGAGATATATAAAGGACCTATTCATTGAAATGTCATCGCCTCCTCATCCCTACTAACTATTCCCATTCTTTTCCTCTTTTCCACCCACTCCTTGCAGGTAATCAATATCTTTTTGGAACATTTTCCATTTCACTCCTTCTCTGTCTCTTTCTCATCATGTTTAGTAATTTTATATTTTTAAAATTTATTGGGCCTAGAACCATACTAAGGATCTTATATCATGTTGTTTGATCTTCACAAAAAGCCCTCTGAAATTGTTAATATTCATATCTCAACTTTATAGGTAATGAAAGCTGTGAGTGTGAATTGTAAGGGGCTGGCTACACAGGTATGTGAATGGCTGAGCCAAGATTTATTCAATTCAGATCTGTTTGATTTAGATCTCTCAAATCTTTTTCAAGACCCAAAGATATGTTTACATTGAGGCCTTCAATGACCTCCCAGAGCAGCAAGCTGTCCCTTATCATCCTTCCCTTCAGCTTTCACAGAATCCCACTCATAATATGCATATATTTCTGCCACTTACTATTTTTATGTAAGTGGCCATAGTTCTGCCATGTACTATTTTTATGACCGTGTGCAATATTAATGACTCTCCATTTTTAATCTGTTATAATAACTTCTTCACATGGTTGGTGTGAATAATAAATTAATATTTTTAAACACATATCTCATATAATCATAAAATCCAATAATTGTAAAGTATTTAAAACTTAGCCCAAGTCCTCTTAATTTATTAGTACTTAGTTAATAAAAAAATATATTTTGTTTCCAATTTCTCCTTTTCCTTTCAAGTAGTTTATGTGGAATTTGGGGATCATTCAGTTATCTCTGCTGCCTGAAAATTGCCTAGGAGACAGCAGTGCTCAGAATGTGTTTGAGAAGAAATGACTGCATAAAAAATTAAGGTCTGCCTATAGCACTCCAAAAGTTAAAAAAAGATGAAATATAATTGTTAACCCGCCAATTATTTGAAATTCAAATTTAAAATAATATGGAATTAAATATTTGCATTAATATATAAATATTTCTCGGGAAAATATCATCCTTTTTTAAAAAATTGTGTGCAGCATAAATTTCAATAAAAAACTCTTCCAGAGCAACATGCATTTTTTTTTTCCTCCTAAATTTTGAAAAAGAACCTTTTGGCTAAAGATTTGGCAATGAATCCTTACATATGGCAGGCAGGCTCCCTTTCCTCTGGCATCAATGAACCAATAAAGCTTTTTGGTGTTGGGATTCCCAGGGATAGCCACAGACTAAATTTGGCTCTCTTCTCAAAACTGTCTCCTGAAGAAGCTCTGGAGTTCAAGCTTTGAAATAAGGGGAGTAAAAGCATCTCTCCTCACCCAAATTCTTGATTTCATAAGGAATCATTACTGTGTAGGTATTTAACTGTCAACATAAATCAAACAGCTAACCTTCCATGGGGTTGTTTTAGAACCTTTACCTCCCTGTACAGGGAGGGGCCAAAGACAAAACGATTCTTTCAACATATTTAATGCTATTATTGGATAGGGAAATGAAGTGACATTTAGGGGTGCCTGGGTGGCTCAGTGGGTTAAGCCTCTGCCTTCAGCTCAGGTCATGATCTCAGGGTCCTAGGATCGAGCCCTGCTTTGGGCTCTCTGCTCGGCAGGGAGCCTGCTTCCCCCCCCCTCTCTGCCTACTTGTGATCTCTCTCTCTGTCAAATAAATAAATAAAATCTTTTAAAAAAATGACATTTATAGATTTAATGCACCTTGGGTCTGTCTGTCATTTATTTATTTTATCATTTTGCAGGAGTAAAAGAATCCATGATATTATCTGTCGATGAGTTGCTTCTTTCTTTTCCTCCTCTTTTAATTTTTCTTCTAAATCAAACACATCAGGCCACTAGAGTAGTTATAAATAATCAAGATCCTGGATTGTAGGAGATACTGACAAGAGTTGAAGTTTCTAAGGGGGACAGCCTTGTCTAGCAGTTCCTGCCTCAGAGAAGGGCACTGTGGTTCTCCAGGGGTTGCAGACCCCGTTCAGGTTTATGCATGTGGCTCTTCACTTTTTGAGACAAGCTGGGCTGTGTTTACTGCCCAAGTATCACGGGAACAAAAACAAAAACTATTTACTGAACAAACAATCTGGTGTGCAGCTATTTGGAAATGTGCTACTAATTCTAGTAAAGTCAGTTGGCTTATTATTGGTTAAAGTTACTTGGGGGATTCATTGCAATAAAAATTTGTTTATTCATAATGCTTATTGTTCATAGACAGTTTGTCATGGTACCATTCTAATTCTTAAATGACAAGAGAATTGTAATGTCACATTCTTGTATGTGTAAGACATGCTACCGAGTGTTGCCAAAAACAAAATTACACCTGATTCAAAATACCAACTTAAGCATCAATAATGTAAAATTTCCTCCACTTACCAGTGTTTTGTTTTTTTGTTTTTTGTTTTTTGTTTTTTTTTTTAAATTCCCAGATCATGCAAAAACTGTCTTGGGTACTGCAAGGAGAGGTCTCTCAGATGCACACAGGTTACCACAAGGGGCTTTAAGGTGAGACCTTGAATTTGGATGGCTTTGTTCTTTCTGTGCCAGCTCACTTCTACACATTGTAAGTCCGAGACCTGAGCAACCTAGCTTTCCAAATGTACTGGGAGGCCAACGAGGCCTTTGGAGGGCCTGTTGCCCACATACGTTAGGTGCTCCTGTTGTGGAGCTGGTAGATGCCCCCGCTCTTCACATGTAAAGCATCATGTTGGTTTTGCTCTTTGCAGTTTCTCTTGGCTTTGTGTGTGGTTTTCTTTTCTTTTGTTTCTGTGAATTCTTTTTAATTTAATTTAATTTCTTTTCAGTATTCCAAAATTCATTGTTTTTGCAGCACACCCAGTTCTCCATGCAATATGTGTGCCTCCTTAATAACCGCCATCAGGCTCACCCAAACCCCTACTCCATCCCCTCCAAAACCCTCAGTTTGTTTCTCAAAGTCCACAGTCTCACATGGTTTGCCTCCCCTCTGATTTGCCCCAAGTCCCTTCTCCTCTCCATCTCCCTGTGTCCTCCATGTTATTCCTTATGCTCCACAAGTAAGTGAAAGCATAAGATAAATGATTCTCTGCTTGACTTATTTCACTCAGCATAATCTCTTCCATTCCTGTCCATGTTGATACAAAAGTTGGGTATTCATCCTTTCTGATAGAGGCATAATACTCCATAGTGTATATGGACCATATCTTCTTTATCAATTTGTCTGTTGAAGGGGATCTTGGTTCTTTCCACAGTTTGGAGACTGTGGTCATTGCTGCTATGAACTTTGGGGTACAGGTGGCCCTGCTTTTCACTGCATCTATATCTTTGGGGTAAAAACCCAGTAGTGCAATTGCAGGGTCATAGAGTAGCTCTATTTTTAATCTTTTGAGGAATCTCCACAATGTTTTCCAAAGTGGCTGCACCAGCTTGCGTTCCCACCAGCAGTATAAGAGGGTTCCCCTTTCTCCACATCCTCTCCAACACTTGTTTTTACTATCTTGTTGATTTTGGCCATTCTAACTGGTGGAAGGTGGTATCTCAGTGTGGTTTTGATTTGAATCTCCCTGATGGCTAACAATGATGAATATTTTTCATGTGTCTGTTAGGCATTTGTATGCCTTCTTCGGAGAAGTGTCTGTACATGATTTTTGCCCATTTTTTTGACGTGATTATCTCTGTGTGTTCAGTTTGAGGAGTTCTTTATAGATCTTGGATATCAGACCTTTGTCTATAGTGTCATTTGCGAATATCTTCTTCCATTCCATGAGTTGCCTCTTGGTTTTGTTGACTGTTTCCTTTGCTTTCCAGAAGCTTTTGATCTTGATGAAGTCCCAAAAGTTCATTTCGCTTTTGTTTTCTCTTTGTTTTGGGGACATATCTTGAAAGAAGTTGCTGTGACTCATGTCGAAGAGGTTACTGCCTATGTTCTCCTCTAGGATTTTGATAGATTCCTGCCTTGTGTTGAGGTCTTTTATCCAACTTGAGTTTATCTTTGTGTATGGTGTAAGAGTATGGTCGAGTTTCATTCTACACATAGCTGTCCAATTTTCCAAGCAGCATTTATTGAAGATACTGTTTTTTTTTTCTAATGTATATATTTTTCCTGATTTGTCGAAGATTAGTTGACCATAGAGTTGAAGGCCCATATCTGGGCTCTCTACTCTGTTCCTCTGGTCTATGTGTCTGTTTTTGTGCCAGTGCCATGCTGTGTTGATGATCACAGCTTTGTAGTAAAGCTTGAAATTGGGCAATGTGATGCCCCCAGTTTTGCTTTTCTTTTTCAACATTTCCTTAGCAATTTGGCGTCTCTTCTGGCTCCATACATACCGGGCAAATACCCCACAAAAAAGGGAGAATTTCAGACCAATATCCCTGGTGAATATGGATGCCAAAATTCTCAACAAGACCCTAGCTAATAGGGTCAAGCAGTATATGAAAGGATTATCCATCACGACCAGGTGGAATTTATCCCTGGCGTCCAAGGGTAGTTCAACATTCACAAATCAATCAATGTGATAGAACACATAAATAAGAGAAGAGGCAAAAACCACATGATCCTCTGAAGTGATGAAGAAAAAGCGGTTGATAAGATAAGCATCCTTTCCTGATTAAAACTCTTCAAGTGTAGGGATAGAGGGAACATTCCTCATTTCATAAAAACTATCTATGAAAAACCCACAGACAATATCATTCTCAATGGGGAAAAGCTGAGAGTCTTTCCCTTAAGAGCAGGAGCACAACAAGATGCCCACTCTCACCACTATTGTTCAACATAGTACTGGAAGTTCTAGCAACAGCAATCAGACAACAAAAAGAAATAAAACGTTTTCAAATTGGCAAAGAAGAAGTCAAATTCTGTCTCTTTGCAGATGATAGGATACTCTATATGGAAAACCCAAAAGACTCCACCCCAAACTACTAGAACTCATACAACAATTCAGTAATGTGGCAGGATACAAAATCAATGTACAAAAATCAGTTGTTTTCTTATACACTAACAATGAAAATATGGAAAGGGAAATTAGAGAATTGATTCCATTTACTATAGCATCAAGAACCATTAGATGGGAATAAACCCAAGCAAAGAGGTAAAATATCTGTACTCGACAAACTATAGAACACTCATGAAAGAAATTGAAGAAGACACAAAAAGATGGAAGAGCATTCCCTGCTCATGTATCAGAAGTATAAACATTGTTAAAATGTCTACTCTGCCTAGAGCCATCTATACTTTCAATGCCATCCTGATCAAAATTCCACTGGCATTTTTCAAAGAGCTGGAATAACCAATCCTAAAATTTATGTGTGTGTTTTTCTTCTTGCATATTTTTTCTTTCACTTTACTTTTGGTTGTTAGCTTGTTTTTCTTTTGTTTCCTCAATTTTTCAAGTACTTCCAAGAAAAATTTTAGTTTCAGAGAAATTTTAGAAAGTAACTATGATTATGTAATTACAACATACATAAACATTGGAAAATTGATTAGTTCATAAATGTGTGTGTGGGACTGTGAGTAGAACTGTGCCATAAACATTAATTTTTAAATAAACATAATGGGGTGTATTCATTTACATAGGTAGTGTTGTTCTTCACAAAGTAGGGATGAAGGAGGGATTCTGGAAGACAGCTACCAATGAAGCAATGATCATTCCTTAAAATTGTGCCCCTTTTATAGAACCAGAAAAGAGAGCAAATTAAATAAGGTGGATTTGTGTAGTAAATGTTCTCAAGACAAGAAATGTAAAACTATAAGTGAAATATTTTATAGCATATATATATTCCGTGTAAACCCTTATGAGTATGAACTTTGCACTAGTTATTGGAATAATAAGAGTAAAACATTATGGTATCCTTCTCACTGACCATAGTTTATGAGTGAGGAAATAACTAAAACTTTAGATGTGTAAATCTAACTTCACTTCTCTTACTGGCAAAAAAGGAGAGTTTAAATATTTGGCCAGATTTTATATATGTTAAATGTTTTATTAAGAGAAGAAAGTTAATAAGGATAAAATCTCCATTCAGCCATCTAACTCTAATGCTGAAGGAATTCAGAATTCAAAGAATGTGTTCATGTATGCAATATTAAAATCATATTTTCAAAGCTTTAGGACAAAGTATATGCACTAAAATACAAGATTAAATGGAACATGAATTACTCATCTTTTCCATTCATTTAGACACTCAGGTTATTTTTTTATGACCATCAATTGCCTTTGTATTATAATACAAAGTCAACTGATTATATATAGCTATATTATATATATTATATTATATGTATATACGTATATATACATACTATTATATGTATATACGTATATATACATATGTGTATATATACGTATATACATATAATATAACATATATAATATAATATGTATATAATATAATATAATATAAATACATATATATGTGGATGTGTTCTTTTTTTGTATCATTTTTTTATTTACATTGTAGTTAGTTAACATATGTATAAAACTGGTTTCAGAGTAGAACTTAGTGATTTAGTGATTCATCACTTCCATATAATACCCAGTGCTCATCTCAACAAGTGAATGTGCTCTAATCCTATGAGGAAATTTGAGCCTTTTTTTATTTTAAAGTAAATGCTTATTAAAGTAAGGCACTATATTTTTTATTGGGTATTTGCTTTAATTTCATGATGTATCACAAATCAAACTCTTATTAAATTTGTTATTGTTTTTCTGAATTTTCCAGTTCATCTACATATTAAAATATAGTATTTCAATACCCTTTCCTTTCTGAATAGACTTTTAAGTTAGTAGGAAGAGATAGGTTTTGTACTAACTCTCACTCTAAATACTAAATGGAGGTCAATTCCTAGCAGGGCTGCTAAACATGACATAAGGTAATTGTCTCAAATTCTTCCTCTTCTTAGATTTGCTCCCAGGTTTACTATAGAATTTAACGATTCCTCTTTCTCTACTGTGCCTGTCCATTTTTCTCCAGTTAGTTTTTTCAGATTCATTCCAAACTTACACTTAACACTCACCAAATACCCAGATTTTTGAATTATTATTATTTTTTTTTTGAAAGAGTAAGGCTTACTGGGGCACTTGTGCGGCTCAGTGGATTAAGCCTGTGCCTTAGGTTCAGATCATGATCCCAGGATCTTGGAACTGAGCCCAGCATTGGGCTCTCTGCTAAGCAGGGAGCCTGCTTCCCTTCTTTCTCTGCCTATTTGTGATCTCTCTCTCTGTCAAATAAATAAATAAAAGCTTAAAAAGAAAAGAAAAGAGTAAGGCTTGCAATGTTATTTGTGTTAGACTATGAAGGTATAAATCACAGAGGTACAGGTCAACTTTTTTTTTTTTTTTTCCAAAATACTCGGGACAATGAAACATATATATGTGTACTTACTGAAAACTTTTTGATGATGGTGATAATGATGATGCCTTTTGTGTGCCCAAATATACATAAAATTTAATCATTTAATAATCTATATACTGAGGTATTTTATACAACTGGTAAAGTTATTTTTTTTTTTAATTTTAAAATGGTGAGTTTATAACTAAGGTGTGCAATAACCCAGCTGGCACTGAATTCCTAAACTGTTTCCTCTCCAGTGGAAGCAGTATTTTTATGACATCTCTTCCTACAAACACAGGTCACAGTGTTGGTTCTAATGTCTGCTCCTGGGGAGAGGAAAAAAAAAATGTGGAATTCATTTTTGTTTTTAAATGTGACACAATAGGAAACACGATAGATAGTTCACTTGGTTATGAAACATACTCTTAGAATTTCATATTTCTAGAACTTGTCACAGACCTCAGTAATTATTTCTACTTTCCTCCAAAGCTGTCAAAACAATTTTTTAAAAAATTCATTTACTCTGTATTAACAGGCTTCAGATTTCATTTTATTCAATAGTACCATAGACCTAGTGACAGATTATATTGTTACATTTTAAGTATTTTATCTCTTCTTTCATCTTCACGTCTTCTTTTCTCCTAATCCTGATCTTTGTTAATAACATTGCCATCCTTTCTGTCATTGGAATAAAAACCGTCAAGTCAGGTTTGACCTCTCACTCACCTTCTAACCTTTATATAATCAAGTGCCAAGTGCTGATGATTCTACTTCTTTGCCCTCTTTCTATTTCAACTTATTTCTATCGCTATTGCCATACTCTAAGCTTTCAAAAATTTTACCTGGATTGTTCACATTTTCTTAAATATTTTCCATGGTTCAAAACTATACTTTCTTATGCTGCACACAGGTTTTTCTTCTTAAATTACATCTTTGATCAAGTAATACTCCTTTTCAAAACATAGAATTACTCTCTGCATAATGTCAAATAAAATGCACGTTTCTCAACCTTTTATTTAAGCTATTCGAGAGCCTAATTCCAGCCCAGCTTCCATTGTTCGTATTTTTTTTTTTACAGTTACATTTACTGGATATTTTATTGTAAACAAAATACATGTTAAAGAAGTTTGAAAACACAAAAATACAAAAAAGAAAATAACCTTGGCTTATAACTCTACTGTGAAGAGATACCATAACTCATACTTCTAGTACTTGTTATATGATGACTGTGTAAAATATATCACCATATAAAGAAACAATTTTCCTGTTCACCTCATTTACATTATATTGTTTTTCTTAGAAACCTTTATTTTAATTGAATAGTGTAGTCTATGTAATGATCATAAATTATCATAATATGCACATAATTAGCCTTTTCTTACTTTATTTTTATTTTGCAAATCACATTTTCTGAAAACTATATTTTATGTTCAGATTTATTGCTGTAAGGAAAAGAGTTTAGTAATTGTATGTTGAATTATTAATACTCATACACCTGACCTATTGTTTCTTTTTTTAAAGTTTTTATTTATTTCCAGTTAGCATACACTCTTATATTAGTTTCAGGTATACAATATAGTGATTCAACACTTCTGTACGTCACTCAATGCTCACCAGAGTAAGTTTAGTCACCATCTGTCAATGTACATTATCAAAATATTGAGTATATCCCCTATGCTGTGCTTTTTTTCCTCAACTTACTTTTTTTCATTCAATTCTTAAAATAGTCCAGTTTTCACAGCAATAGTCAACTTAAAGTTTTTCCAAGTAATTTTTCATAGAAGAGCAAATAAGACTTTTATTTTTTAAACTCCTGTATATTATATTTATTTTGATTATCTGTATAGTTAAACAAAGTTGTATTTGCACATAAAAATACATTGGAGTAGGGGCACCTGGGTGGATCAGTGGATTAAAGCTTTTGCCTTCGGCTCAGGTCATGATCCCAGGGTTCTGGGATCAAGCCCCGAATCAGGCTCTCTGCTCCGCAGGGAACCTGCTTCTCCTCTCTCTCTGCCTGACTCTCTGCCTACATGTGATCTCTGTCTGTCATATAAATAAATAAAATCTTAAAAAAAAATACTTTGGAGTTAAAAAATTAAAACCTAAAATGTTTATCAGTAATAATCATTGTGTTTCGTTATTCGTAGATAGGAGCCTAAATTCTTGCATGATTTTTGGACCTGTGTATAACATTTCATATGTGTTTGCCTCTTGTGTTTTGTGTGCCTTATGTATATTTTTCTTTTTGTTTTCTGATTTCCTGACATTTGATAAAGGTATCTGGTCATGTGTCACTTTTATTATAATTTAATGAATCCCTGGGAGTTTTCAATTTCCTGTATCTCTTCTTTCTTGTTTTTACTTCTTTCCTTTTTTTCTTCTGCCTATTCATAGATACCTCAATTTTTTCCTCTAAAAAAATAACTGATAGGGCATCTGGTGGCATAGTTGTTTAAGTGTCCGTCTTGATTTCAGCTCTGGTCATGATCACATCGCTATGAGATCAAGCCCTGGACCATGAAACCCTCTTGAGGTTCTCTCTCTCTCCCTTTCCTTCTGCCCCTCTTCCCTCTCTTTCTTTATCCCTCTCTCTAAAACAAAACAAAACCAACAAAACTGGTAAGTACTTGAAGGTTACTTTATGAAAGATACCCTAAGTCTGAGATGCATTTTTATATGACATGAAAAGCAATATGGTTACACATTTTCTATCGCATTATTATAATGAATAACTAGATGCACATAACATAGTATTGTGTACTTGAAAGCTTGCCATAAATATTTACATAATTTCAATCCCCTTTCATTTGACTAGACTACATCTGAGAGTATTTTTATTCAAAATACTAGAGATTTTCAAAATATTTTTTTATATGTGAAGATTTTCTAGTTATTGGATGAGAAAAGTCTCAGCATACCTTGGAAGTCTCTACATTAAGAAAACTAAGAAAACTCCCTTAGCTAAACAGTACTTTAATATAATACCTATAACAAACTTCCTTAATACAGAGCATGATGAGTGGATGTTTGAAGGTTGCCATACCTGGAAATAGGCCCCATGTTTCTAAAGCTGACTCTGTCACTCCTTTTTACATGCTGCTCTTTATCCACTCAATGTAACTGAATTTCAGAGTTCTCATCTTTAATATTAAGGTGTTAGGCTCAGTTGGTTGGACGACTGCCTTCGGCTCAGGTCATGATCCCGGAGTCGTGGGATCGAGTCCCACATCGGGCTCCCAGCTCCACGGGGAGTCTGCTTCTCCCTCTGACCTTCTCCTCGCTCATGCTCTCTCTCACTGTCTCTCTATGTCAAATAAATACATAAAATCTTTAAAAAAAAAAAAGATATTGCAGAAAATCTTCTTGCTGTAAACAATTTCAATTATATTAAATAATTTCAAATATTAAGACTTAGCCCAGAAGTTTCTTTGGATTTTTAAATTAATTTTAACTTCCCATTACTTGCACTCTTTATGCTTTTTGCCCTCTGCCATTGAGACATGCCATATTTTTTTCCCAAGATAAACAGCCCATTCAGTTCCTTCTGAAATTTATTTCATTTATCTCAGATATGTGATTTTAGCTGCTGGACATCTCTAAAAAATTCTGTTTTTAAGTTCAAGTTTTAGAGTTGGCTCTATTCACTCAATAATGAACTACCCTCTTGACTCTAAGTTATCTTGCATTATTATAAGATACACATAGGCTGAAAAATGACGTAGGCCAAGATATTACACACAACATTGAATAAGGAAAAATGTTAGAGTAAGTAGTCCTCTAAGCTCTTAGATTGGGGATATCATATATTTTTATAATTTGAATTTGTCTTCTTAGTTCTTCACTCTTACAAAGATTTCCTATAGACATGGATTTCAGTGTTCCCTATTTTGACATCTGAGTGTTTTATCCAGTCAGTAAAATATTAAGCAGACGCTAATATTTCTCTGTCACTCTGTTTTTGTCAAACAAGAAATAACTACCCACTGCCTTCATTGCCTGGATATGTTCCTTTCTGTAAACACTGCTAACCCTGATCTAGTTGAGACAACATTATGATACACTACAAATGCACATACAGAATTTATGAATTTTCATAATAAGAATCATTATATTCAATATTCACATGTAAGTTACTCTCTTTTTCTGGTAAGGGGTATTCTTACTGAATATTAAATAAGAACTTGTCCTACAACTTTATACCAAAGAATGTTATGAATTGAAAAAATAGATGCTAAATATATAAAAGTTAAGATAGAAACAGTAAAAAATCATTCATTTTTCTTGGTTGACTAATTATACAAAACTTTGTCACCTAAAACTTTGAAAGACTTGACAAACAGGGTCTCCTTGAGGGACACAGAGCTTGGTAAAATCTGCTTATTTTGATTTTCTAATTAAAATTGGTATAAAAATAACACTGCAAGTGTTAGCCATTTTTCTATGAGCTTACATTAAAATCTGCTCTATTTTATGCTCATGATGAATCTGAATCTGCTGTAGAGAGTGTCCAGCTGGACTCTGGGAGAGGAATTATTGTTAGATATCTGAAAGTCTAATGATTGACGAACCTGACACTCTCCCCTGAACTTTTAGATCTGAGTTGATGGCTTTGCTCCTGGGGCAAGCACCTTAGGGCATAGATGGCACTTTCTCTCCGAAGTTTCTGCATATTAGGAGTAAGGTACAATCTGTCATTTACAGAAGAGGAAGATTTCCCTATCCTCCCAAATCAAGCTATAGTAGCCTCGTTGTAAATTATACACAGATTATATTCTCATATCTACACTTTTATTATTATGGAGTCCTTTTCATAACAGAATTAACTTCCAAAGAGTTTTTCCTAAAGAGTGGCTCAGAGTGCTTTTTAAAAAAAATTTCATGTGATTTAATTATATAATGTGATTCACATGGGTTATTTATAAAAATTGTTCATGTACTTGACTACACAGGATAATTTGTTCAATGGGAAAAATGCACAGGCTAGATCACAACATTTTCAGTATCCAGTTGAAAATTGATAATGACCATAATTTAAAAAAAAATTATCCACTCTAAAACTTTTAAAAATATAGCTTTCTAAACAATTATGGAACCAAAGCAAAATAAAACACACAGTTAAAATTATTCAGAGATTCTGAAAAGATTTAGATTAAATATTATGATATATAGATGAAACTATTCACAGGAAAATGTGTAGTATTTTTTTAAAGGATAAATGACAGAATATAATGGATGAGCATAATTCAATAAATAGTTTGAATAATCTTAAGCATTAAATTTAAGTAAGCAGAAAAGGATTGTAAAATAGTAAAATAAAACATGTCAACAATTTTGTGGTAATTAACTGAAAAACAGGAAAAATAGATGTAAAATAAAATAAAAAACAGATTCTTCCAAAAATGAATAAAATGTATCCTCTGGTAATTCTTTTTTAAGATCCTGATTAAGATACAACTCATATACTCCACAGTTCTTTTATTTAAAATACAAAATCCCAGGCACCTGCCTGGTGCAGTCAGTAGAGCATGTGACTCTTGATTTTGGGATAGTGAGAACTTTACAGTGGATATAGAATTTACTTAAAATAACTTCACGTTGGATGTAGAATTTAATTAAAATTAAAAAATTAAAGTTTAAAATTCATTTTTAATATGTTCATGAGGCTCTGCATGCAACCATCACAAAAGTCCAGTTTAGAACATTTCATTTTATTTAAAAGAAACTTCATATATACTATTGGTCACCTCCTATTCTGCCCTATCTCCTGGGTCTAAAAAACTTTCTATCTCTGCAGATTTGCCTCTTTCAGACATTTAATATAAATAGAATCTTACAATATGCAGTCTTTTGTGACTAGCTTCTTTCACTTAAGTAATGTGTTCAGGGTCATCTCTTGGTATAATCATATGATTTTTATTCCTTTCTCTATTGATTTGATGGAGCACATTACTTGATTTTCAAGTGTCAAGCCAGCCTGCATATTTCTCCTACTTAGCCATTGTATATAATTCTTTTTATTCATTCTTGGAATCAATTTGCTAATATTTTGGTGAGGAGTTTTCCGTCTATAGTCTTGAGAGATACTGGGTTTGGGTTCTCCTTTCTTATAATGTCTTTGTTTGGTGTTGGTATTCAGGTTAATACTGGCCTCATAGAAAAGGTCAGGAAATATTTTCTCTACTTCTGGTTTCTGGAAGATATTGTAGAAAATTTATAAAATTTCTTTCTTTCTTTTAAAGATTTATTTATTTGAGAGAGAAGGAGAGAGAGAGAGCAAAGTGGAAGGGCCAGAGGGAGAGGAAGAGAGAATCTTGAGCAGATTACACTCAGCTCAGAGCCCAAGGCAGGGCCCGATCTCAAAACCTTGAGATCATGACCTGGGCCAAAACCAAGTCAGATGTTTAACCGACTGTGCTATCTGGGCACCCCTATAATTTCTTAAGTGTTTGGTAGAATTCACTGATTAACCCATTTGGACCTGGTGCTTTCTGTATTATAGGTAACTGATTATTGATTCAATTTCTTCACTAGGTATAGGACCTATTCACATACTCTTTTTCTATATGAGTTTTGGTAGATTGTGTCTTTGAAGGAATTAGTCCGTTTCATCTAGATTTATCAAATTTGTGGGCATAGAATTCTTCCAGTATTCCTTTATTGTCATTTTAATATCCATGGGATCTATAGTAATAGTCCCTCTTTCATTTCTAATATTAGTAATTTGTGTCTTTTCTCTTGTTCTCTTAGTTAACCTGGCTTATTGATTTTATCCATCTTTTCAAAGAACCATCTTTTGGTTTTGTTGAATGTCTCTACTGATTTCTTTTTTTAAAATTATTTTTATTAAAATATAATGTTATTTGCACCAGGGGTACAGGTCTGTGAATCATCAGGCTTACACATTTCACAGCACTCACCATCTACTGATTTCTTGTTTCCTATTTAATTGGTCTAATTTTTATTATTTCTTTTGTTCTGTTTACTTTGGATTTAATTTGCTCTTTTTCTTCTAAAACTGTTTTAAATCTTATTTTCTAATATATGGATTCAGTAATTGACATACATTTCTCCTTGAGCACTGTTTTGGCTCCATCTAATGAATTTTGATAAATGGTATTTTCATTTTCATTTATTTAGTTCAAACTATTTTCAATTACTCTTGTTTGTTTATTTAATAACCTGGAGGAATAATTTTTGTGAAATATATTTCCACTATAGTGGGCAGCTTCTGCTGTTCTTCCTCCAGTTTTTCTTCTCCTTGTTTTTACTTCTTAGTCTGGCTACATAGTGGTCATCTCTGTATCATCATAATCCACTCATTGGCCAAAGATTGCACTTAAGCCTCTTTAGCCTGTTAGATTTTTACCTTTACATTGGATGTATATTCTTAGAGCTTTTAGTCATAAGGAATTTGCTTTTATTTTTCCCCAGACTACTTTTTTTTTAAGGATCTTAGAGGTTCTGTCTTAGATTACTTCCAAGAGGAAACAAATTCAAGCATGCACACAGTCTCCTAGACTACCAGGAAAGACAATATGATTTTTAAGCCTGGGTTCCATAGAGTCACCTCTACGTCAGAGTGGCCTATGTTCACTCGTGTTTGGTCTGAAGTTATTTTTAAGTCCCTTGTGCCATGAGACCCAGTTCTATATGGATTAGTCTGTGTGTAGACTGAGGAGTAAAGATGAAGCTTCCTTAAAGACAGCAGCAAATCTCTTCACAGATCTCTTTGCTGAATGGCATCCTCTGCCCTTTACTTAAGCAGTTCCTATTGAAGCTATGGAGATTACTTTTGGACCTCACAGTTCCCAGGAACATCTTTGTCACAAATCTGTAGGATTAAAAATGCAGACAGATACATGATTTTCAAACATTTCATTGTTGTAGAGCATGAAATCAACCATAAGACCTGGCTTCCTGAAATGTTGACACGGAGGCTGCTGGGGGTGAGGGAAGGTTTCAGAGAAGGGCCTAAGCCTTTGGAATGCCATGATGGGTGTGACCACTTGTATGCCACAGGGAGTAGCCTTCCAGAAGCTTTCTCAGCCCAAACACCCCGCTGTGATCTAAAAGACCTATGCATTGTCCCTTAGGCTATATTTAGCAGAACTCACGGAACACCCAGATTAGCATATTTTATCTTTCCCATACAGATTCTCCCAGTGTTAGTAAAACCCCTTGTCACACATAAGGTGTTTAAGAAACAGTGATAAGGATTTGTGAGGTTCCTGAAGGACCGATAAAAGGGGGAGCAAAGAAGAGCAAAGGGTCTTCCTCTCTGAGCGTTGACCCCCTTGCCTTCTCCTCTCTTTCACAGCAAAGTCTGGAGTCATCTTTAATCCCTTGGTACAGGGATTGCTGGCCATTCCCAACAATATTTTTTAACTTACTTGATTCTACTCCCTGAAGGATTTACACATAGTGTTAGTGCTTGCTTTGAATTTTTTTTTTAAGGCAACTATCTGTCTCACTTTGTTAACAAGAGAAAGGGGAGCATTTTCCTAATAGGAAATTACCATTATGTTTTATCTGTAAAGTGTCATATTAAAATACGTATCACAGAATTATCTTTGTTTAACTGTGTTAGCCATAGACCCTTGATTGGAACACATTACATTAGGGCTTCAATCTGTTTTTTAATTAATATAGGAACTGCCCTATATATTAAATATTTCAATTGTTTATATTTAGCAGGATTGATCACTCCTACTTTAATGACCTCTAGGGCCAGTGGGAAGGAAACATCTGATAGAATCTGTTACTGATATTTTATATTTTGGGATCACCAATATGCATGAAGAATCACAAAATGTATCAGCCCATACCTGATACAGACAGCTTTGCATAGAGAATTCGCCATTCACCATGATTATCAAGTCCTCACCCACCAAATCCATTTTTTTCCTATCACAATACTGTAATTACTCATATCTATTTAACAAGAAGTTGATCATCCCCAAAGGTCTAGTTAATCTGCAGAGAACTGACTGTTAAAATATGCTGCTTTATTTATTGCTGAAGACCTAATGTCTAAAATTTTAATATTATAAACAGACCTCGACCTGAATCCTTTCCTCCTCATGCCATACCACAAATATCCTAAATAATCTTCACCATTGCTTTATTTATGGACTTGTTGACAGTGGCTACAGTACACTCTAAGGACCTGGGTATCCTGATCTTGATATAGATAGTCTTTCTAAATTACCTGGGAAAAGAAGAAAAAAAGGGCATCATTTAGGTATTTGGACATGCAAAATTGTTCTTAAGTAAAAAATATCTCCTGACAAATAACAAGAAATTTGGAGAAGTATTCTATCTCCTGAGCTTAATGTTAAAATTATTTTAAGTCAGATAATCAGATAATATTATAAATAATATTGTTCCTTAAGCTTTCCCTCATATAGACAAAAAATGAAATAAAACTATAGTGTAAGTATCTTCTCATGTTTGGTAATGAGTACTAAGTTCTGATAAAATGTTCTCTTAACAATGGATGTTAAGGATAGTGACTTACACAGTCATTCAGTACATGTAGATATGGAAATACTGTGTTTTGAGTCTTTCTCTGTGTAATAAGGAGTATTTTGAATGTGATTAAATTATCTGCAAAGCATTGCATCCTGGAATGAGGGATATCATAAGACTATGATGACATGAGGCTGTTAGCGTGAATGTATGTTGTGCTTTCTACCTCAGAGAAGTTAGCACTGAACATAAGCAAATGTTAATCAATGTTCATATCAAAGTGTTGTGGTAGCTTTTTATGTACACTGAATTTTTACTTATGAGTCCATGATGATAATCACAGGAAAATAATAATAACAGAAAAAGATAAATAAGAATAAGAGCATATCTAATGTAGTAAAGAAATGAAATGGTCACATTCGTTTTTCTCTTACAATGAAAGTACTGGAATTTTCCAAATAACTATCATTAGTAGTTTATGGCTAAAGGACACTATTCCATCAGTAGAAGCCTTCTGAATTCACTACAGTTGCTGATAATTTACTACATTCATTTTTAGAAACTATAAGCATACATCTAATTATTGCATCTGAATATGCATAAATATTATCATAAGCTATACATTTTAGCATATTATTGAAAATATTTTCCCCCATTAAATGAATTTTATGCATGACTGGAAATATTTCTGTAATTCTGATTTATGGGCAAAACACATTCATAGCAAAATAGTTTTAAAATAAAATTAATTTTTTATCTGTAGTAGCCATATTTTATAATGTTTGTATTTTGGAATTTTCATGGTGTCATAGAATTTAAAATTTGGAGAGGGAATTAAAAATTAAATGTTTGGGGGCACCTAGATGGTGCAGCCAGTCAGTTAAATATCTGATGCTTGGTTTCGGCCCAGGTCTACTACTATTTTACAGGTAGTAAAATAGCAGTATATAAGGTACAGTGTCATTAGGTAATTTTTTTTCAAAGTCTCTTGTCCAGCTTATTATAAAAGCCCATGACACCTTTTTTTTTTAAGATTTTATTTATTTATTTGGCAGAGACAGAAACAGTGAAAGAGGGAATACAAGCAGGGGTAGTGGGAGAGGGAGAGGCAGGCTTCCTGCTGAGCAGGGATCCCAATGTGGCGGCTCTATCCCAGAACCCTGGGATCATGACCTGAGCCGAAGACAAATACCTAACGACTGAGCCACCCAGACACCCCAAAATCTACAACTCTTGACTCTTGGTTCACAACCCAAAGAACTGATCCTTTTTTTTCTTTTTTAAAAATTTAGTGTTTCATTACGTTTCCATGCACCAACACTTAAATGACTTCCCCTGAACACTCAACAGAGCTATATAGACAGTAAGTTCAAATCCATTTGTAGTCCAATAGTGCTTTCTTTTTCCTTTTGCTGACCTTCATAAAGCCATATGTTTCATTGTCCTCATGCTTCAGATTAAACCGAGACAGATCACCTGTTGTGCCTGCCTTCCAGGTCATTTCAGGACCTCCCCATACCATCAGCCTGGAATTTCTCCTCATAGATTTTCCTGGCTATTCTCCTGTCCTGCTTCTACATTTACTTCATTTTGGAGGGGAATATCTATCCTCTAACAGTTTTCTGCGGGTACACGGGGAGCAACATTTTGAGACCTCACACACCTCACAGAAGTTTTTTTTTTTTTTTTAAATCTCCACATTTCATAAATAATTTTGTTGGATATAGAATTGGAATTGCCAGATAAAGTTGGAATTCACTTTACCTCTGAAATTTGAAGACTTGCCTGTTATGTTTTGTCTTTTAGCTTCCAAGGTTGCTATTTCAAAGTCCAGTGATGTTCTATTAATTATATGTGTAGAAACTGTTTGGTCTCTTTGAAATTTTTAGAACCATCTCTTTATCTAAATGTTCAGGATAATTTATTTTGGTACAGAATTATTTTCATTTATTTTATTGGGCAATATGTGGATTTTTTTTTTTTAAACTAGACTTCTGGGGTGCCTGGGTGGTTCAGTGGGTTAAGCCACTGCCTTCCGCTCAGGTCATGATCTCAGGGTCCTGAGATCGAGTGCCGCATCGGGCTCTCTGCTCAGCAGGGAGCCTGCTTCCTCTGTCTCTCTCTCTCTGCCTGCCTCTCTGCCTACTTGTGATCTCTCTGTCAAATAAATAAATAAAATCTTTAAAACTAGACTTCTGCACTAATATTCTTGGATATTTTCTTGTCTAATTTTCAAATATCATTTTCTTTCCTGAGTTTCCTTTTCTTTCTGTAAATTCCTATTAATCAGATGGGCTACCCCTAATTTGACTATATAATATTCCCTTCTTTTCTCTCTTATATTTTCCTTGTCTTTTTTCTCTTTTATACAATTTTTTCAATTTTAATCTTATAAGTTCTATATTAATTTCTCAAAGTCATATTTTTAATTGACAATTTCTTGGGTTTTTAAAAAAATTCCTTTGTATAGCACTCTTAGTATTGTTAGTAAATGCAATATCTTTTATCTACCTCATGAATATGAATTTTACTTTATAGGAAATTTTCTTTTGTTCATTTTCCCTGTTTCCCCCTGAAATTTATTTTTATCTTTGTCTTGCATGCTAGTGAATTTTCTTTGTTTCTGGTGATCCTTGCCTATTTTTTATTATAGTTTTAGTCAGATTCCAATGAGAAACATCTTTAATTATTTTTAATTATTTTAAACAGGTGGAATTTGTTCAGGGAATCAGTCATAAATATAGCAGAATATCTGATAATACATCCATAGGACAATATATCACTTAAACTGAATCTGGCTGACTCACCAGTATGGGGACCTAGAAAATGCAGTCTGTGAGGATGACAATATGGGACCCAGCAGAGTGGGAAATGGTGAAGAATGATATGAGGACAAAGAATCCTAGGAGTATGTATTAGGGTTCTCCAGAGAAATAAAACAATTGTCTACATGTATCTAGGTCTAGATATAGGTAGAATAGATATAGATATGTAGATATAGACACAGATATAGATAGAAGAATTTTATTATGAGATTGGCTCATGTGCTTATAGAGATTAAGACATCACATGATCTGCATCAGCAAGCTAGAAACTAGGAAAGATGATGGTATAGATCTGAGTCCAAAGATTCAATAATTGGGGGTGGGGGTGTGGGTGCAATGGCACAAATCCTGGTCTGTGTCCAAAGGCCCAAGAACCAGGACTGATGATATCCAAGGACAAGAGAAGATGGGTGTCTAAGGTCAAGAGAGAGAGCATATTTGCCTTTTATCTGCCTCCTTGTTTACCTCAGTGGATTGAATGCTATGCTCCCACATTAGTGAGGGCAATTTTCTTTCCTTTCTTTTCTTTTCTTCTCTTTTTTTTTTCTTTTCTTTTCTCCTCTTGCTTTTGCTCTTTCTCTCTCTGACAAAAATTAAATAAAATCCTTAAAAAGTTAAAAAAAAGAGAGAGAATTTAAGGGTGAACCAGTTTGAAAATATCAATTCAATATTTAAAAAAAAAAAAAATAAATGATAAGGGCACCTGGTGGCTCAGCCATTAAGTGTCTGCCTTCAGCTCCTGTCATGATACCAGGGCCCTGGGATCGAGTCCAGCATTGGGCTCCCTGCTCCACAGGAAACCTGCTTCTCCCTTTCCCACTCCCCCAGCTAGTGTTCCCTCTCTTTCTGTGTCTCTCTCTGCCAAATAAATAAATGAAATTTTTAAAAAGTCGATGCATACTTTCTAAAATGAATATGCATAAATTGCCCATTTAAGCATTGTTCATCATCTAAATTTTACTGGAGTGGAGGTGGTTACAGAAATGGAATCAATATTAGCTTGCATAGGCTTTTTAAAAAATTGTTACTTTTTTGCTATAGTTTGTGAATACTGAATTGGTGTAAATTTGAGTGAGAAGTTAACACATATGTCCAGGGTGCCTCTCTAGATTGGAGAACCAGAATAATTTCTTTCTCTGTATTAGGAAAAATGGCTCTCTCCCAGTCTTGGAGGTGTGGCTTCATGTAGAAGATTAACCTCATCATTTAACCTTCCCCTAGCTCTTAGTTGTTGCTCAGAGTTTTCTTATTGTCTAAGCAGCCTCTTTTTTTCTTGGTAAGTCCTAGTTGTTATGGGTGTATCATGAGTTGTGAGTGTTCTGGAGGGAGGGACCTAGTTTCAGGCTGATTGGAAGCTAGACTCTCAGGCCCCAGCTTTTAAGGCCTGCATTATATAAATCCTGTGGGACTGCAATTGTAAACTCTTCTGGCCTCCAGACCAGGTGATCTGGAAGTGTTTCTTTAGCTACGGTCATAAAATTAGGGGTTCCGGGTGAGTGTATGAGCTTCTTTCTGCGAGCTACTGTTGAACTCTAATGAAGCCAACTGTGAGTTCAAAGGAAAGGTGGTATCCCCTAGCTTACACTTTCATAGTCTCTATATCTGTGGCCATTCTGAAGCCTGCTTTTCAGGTTGAAGCTTAGGCCAAGTAGATAGGTGGGTTTTTTGTTTTTGTTTTTTTCCACAGGAAGACTGGGGATCTGTTTCAGTCTGTTGTCTGTACTGTGCCTTGCAGGTATTAGCCTCCAATTGTTTCAGACCTGTAGGTCTCAGAAACACAATCCTGCTTGGCTATCAAAGCCAGGTGCTCAAGAGATATGTACTGTGTGGATTTTGTATGATGGCCAGCTTAGGCAGAGCTGTGGTGGAGTGGTATTTGTGGGCAGGGTGTGCCCACCAATGCTTCAGGTTAGAGAGAGCTTTCCAAAATTATTCCTGGCAGTGCCATTGTTAGCAGGGTAGAGGGAGTCCCCCAGGGTCTCCATCCCTGGAGAGAGTCCCAACAATCTCCTGCCCTTCTAGTAGATGCTTTAAGAAAAACGAATCTCCTTCACTTACAGTTTGGCACTTTTCAAACTACTACTGCTTTTGAGCTCAGTTCTGGGATGACTGAATCTGAGCATGAGCCTTTTAAGTGTGGAGCCTCCATTCCATACAGCCCTGTGGCTTTCCTGGACATATACCACCACTGGTTTTCAAAATCAGACATTTTCTTTCTCCTCACTATAGGTCCACAAGGGTTGGGGATCCTGTTGTGCAGCATAAACCCTCTACTTGTCAGGAAGAAGCTCTGTATTTGTGAGATCCTTCCTGACTGTGGTTTACTGTGCTGGGGACTTTTTTTTTTTTTTTTTTTGGTCACATCTCTGCCTCTCCTACCCCTATCTATCCTTTGTTGTGGAGGAGCTGTTCAGCTAATTTTCCGTTCTTTTTTAGAGGGAATATAGCTGTAGATTTGTTATATCTATGGCAGGAGATAAGTTCAGGGTCTTCCTAAATGATCCTCTTGAACTGCTACTCTATTGTGTTTTTAATGAACTATTTTGTAACAGAGGAAAGCAAAGGATAAGAGAAAAGTAGAGCATGCTTATTGCATTACATCATGAGCAGATTGTAGTGGAAAGATCCTTATTATCCCTTGGAATCAGAACATTTACTCTGGTAACACAGAACAGGGATACATAACAGAACAAAGAGTTCAATAATGTTGGTTTTAATTCTTAAGATAAGGAACTGATTTGCCACAAAAGCAGGTAGGTTCATCAGAGTCCTAAAATGTTAAGAGACTACACCGGGTCCGAGTCCCTTTATGGCAGTATCTGAGATATATTGCAACTGTTACTTTACCTTTTGAAACCAAAGTTTCTCATCATTAAATGGGAAATAAAAGTAAAGCTTTCACTCCAGCGGAGTTTTTATAAGGATCAAAGAAACATGTATGTCAAAGTGCTTGCAAATTACAGACCGAAGAGAAAGTTCATGAATATTAATATGAATTCCATATAAAATATTTTACAACGTATATTTATTTAAAATTTTCAATTTATATCTTTTTTTCAAATACACTCTCATATACGTGTCCACAATTATAATGTAATAGGTTTTATTACTTCCATTTCTTAGATGAAGAAAGGGATAACTTTTCAAAATAACATATGACAGAAATAGACCCAATGTTAAAATTAATATTGTCATTTAGTGCTATATTTTTCTCAATAGCATCATCATGTTCTATAAAAAGTTTTATTATAGTCTTGCTTAGAAACCTTATGAAAAAAGCATTTTATACATACACATATGAAAAGGGAAATCATATTTAGTGACCTATAATGCATGAGCCATTTATGTATTTTATAACATCCAGTGTCCCTGAAAGTTCTATGTGTCCATGTTTTTTTAAAAAATATACTTTGTAAAGATGAAACTGAACATAAGAATATTTAAATGTCCAAAGTCACACACCTACTTACATCATAGAACAAGAATACAGCCTCAAGTCCTGGACTATGAAAGAATCATCACTTTTGCCTGTATAAAATGTCCTCCACAAATGCTACGACCACTGGCAGGTGAATGATGGGATTTTGTTTTTTTTAGCCCCTGGCAATTCACTTAAGCACTCTGAACTCTATGTTCTTGCTACTTTTCCCACTTCTCAGTGCTTTTTTGTTTGCTTGTTCTGAGATAATATGAGGTCATAAAAAAGTATCTTGTAAACCACAAAGTGTATAAATATCTTTTTGTGACATGTAAATGTTGGCTCATGGAATGATATAAAAAAATGATAACCTGCTTTTATTTTCAACTCTGTATTCATCATGCTAATTTCATGTGAAGCACATATTTCATATGACTTGGTGAGGACTTATTTTTTACTGAAATAAATTTGACATGTAATATTGTATAAGTTTCAGGTATATAAATACTGATTTGATACATTTTTATACTGCAGTATGACTGCCATTATTAGTATTACCTGGCACCTCTATGATATTATATTGTTATCATTTCTTTTTTGTGGTGAGAATAATTAAGGTCTATTCTCTTAGCATGTTTGATGTTTAAAATACAATATTGTGACCTATAATCACTCTACTGTGTATCATATCTGCTGGACTTATTTATCTACTAGTTACAAGTCTGTACCGGTAAACAGCATTTCTCTTATACCCCACCCCCAGCCTTTAGCAACCACCATTTTCCTCTGTTTTATGAGTTTTACTTTGTTTAGATTTCTCATATAAGTGATTTATTGAAGCCACATTTGAGTTTAGATTGTTCTTTATAAAATGACATTTCTGCATAATTGTTTTTTTAAAAAGGAAAATTACATATAACTAATGTAACTTCCCTCAAATGTCTTAATTTTATTTTTATGACAGAGTCAATTCAGATTTGAATATCAGCATGTTGGGAACTGCTATTTTAATTACCAATTAAATGAAATGCAATTCAATTAAATGTAATTAAATTAAACATACCTATTATTGTTTTGAATACAAAACAACAGAAAGCAAAGGCATTTATTCCAAAGAGAAAGGTAAATAAAATACTTTATAAACTCTTTTAACTAGTCTTGTATAAAAGAACAAATTTAGGCTACTTTGCTTAATACAGTAAAATTCTAGTTTAATCTTACCTGAATCTATCCAGTTTTTATTTAAAGAGTCCAATGAAGGTTATTAAATACTAGGTAGGTTGATAAATCCTGGCCTTTAAACATCTGGTATTTAAAATTACAAAATAAAATGGCATATTGTGGTTAATCAAAATTAATTGATGTTGGAGAAAGCATGCCTATCTGTAACAGTTTCTTGATGAATATAAACCTGAAAATAACTAAGACTAAGACATTTTAAACTGCAGCATTATTTTCAGGAGTACAACTATTTTCCTTCATCTCTAAAATATCACAGATCCTATAAGTTAAATTAGATAATGGTTAGATTTGTATAACATTATACATTTTGGAATATATTAAAATGATTTCGCTATAAATTTTGTTCATTTAGAAAATCCACAGGAAGTTAGAGAATGTTTCCCATTCCCCACATTCAGCAATTTCAACATTTAATTTGCATTGTGCCTTTCAAATGAAAATGCATGCACCTGTGCACACATACGCTTACACAAACTTAATTTAGCAGTAGCAGGATTTCTACCCAGTAGTTGTTGATAACTTTCCTTTAGGCTTAGACACTTATCACAAATTTATTCCCCCCTAATTTATGTCCATGCAGTATTCCTTAAAATTGTCAATTGTTCTAAAATAATATAGATACATAGAAGATAGATAAGCACATTCAAAATGATAGCCATTTATTTTTATTTTTTTCAAATAATCATTGTCAGTCTTTTTGGACTGCTATAACAAATTATCATAGACTGGGTGGCTCTACAAACAACAGAAATTTATTTCTCATAGTTCTGGAGCTAGAGGTGAATAAGCACCCCCTTCCTGGTTCATAGACAGATTTTTTTCTTCCTTATGTTCTTATGCTGCAGAAGGGGATGAGAGAAGTTACATCTCTTTTATAAGGGCAAAACCCCATTCATGAGTGTTCCACCATCAAGACCTAATCACTTCTCAAAGACCCCACCTCCAAATACTATCACATTGGAGATTAGGTTTCAACATATTTTTCAACATATGAATTTGGGGAGTGGGGTACATGCATTTAGTCTGTAGCAACCACTCTGTTAATAACAAGAAACATATATTGAATATTTACTATATTTCAGGAACTTCTCAGATAGCTTCACATTTAAACCTTAAAATAGGGCACCTGGGTGGCTCAATGCATTAAGCCGCTGCCTTCGGCTCAGGTCATGATCTCAGGGTCCTGGGATCGAGTCCCGCATCCCCGCATCGGGCTCTCTGCTCAGCAGGGAGCCTGCTTCCTCCTCTCTCTCTCTGCCTGCCTCTCTGCCTACTTGTAATCTCTCTCTGTCAAATAAATAAATAAAATCTTTAAAAAAAATTAAAAAAATAAACCTTAAAATAACCCTTTGCAGGAGGTTACCATTATCTCCATTTATAGGACATGGGAACTTGCAGCAGTTTGCTAACTTGTCCAAGACTACAAAACTTTTAAATGTATTCAAACCCAGAACTCTTACCCTCCTAACTATGATACTGCTTTTCCAGAAGGCATTTCTTAGCTTGTAAGATCAGCACAAAAATATTGGAAAAAAAGAAATTTAAAAAGAAAATATATGGTTGTTAATATTGTTTCTTTGAACATCATAGCCATCTTGATTTTATTTTACTATTTTAAGAAATCAATTAGAAATCACAAGCATAATTAACTCTTAAATAATATATTGGATATAATTTAAATTCCCATGGTGTTTTTACTCTCCTTCATAAAGAAATCTACAAAAGTTTGCCTGAAAGGTATATTCTGACAGGTGAGTGTTAAAAGGTAATATGAAGCTAGACAGTTTCTATAGCAAGTTATTCCACCTGTAGATATGTTCCAAGAAAATAATTGTATTAAGACAGCACATTGAGATCTTAGGGCAGGCTGTGATGATATTTAAATGTAACAAGCACATACCATGCAATGTACAAATATAAACCTCATTTGCATTTTTCACACTGAAAGAGAGCTCTTGGGGAGAAATATATAGAAAGTATTAAATTGTGCAAAAGAATATGTCTTATAAAAATGCCATTCACTCAACAGAAGGATCTCAGTTTTAAGATGACATCTTTCCTCCAAAAGTATATTAAACCCCCTCGCTCAGTTATTATGTTGGGATAGAAGCAAAGTTTTTACCAAGTCTTATCCAATCTTAAAAACTGATTCCAAAACCACTAAGCCATAAAAATAACCAAAGGAACAGGCTAATCCCCTTATTCCTTTTTTTTTTTAATGGCCAAAGAATTAAGTAAATTGGAACAAGTCCTTATTTCTAGAATCTTAAAACTGCCTTTTCTCTGAGGATATGATTGGTACAACCATCAAGACAGTAGTAAGTCATATAATATGACTCAAGCTCAAGCTGCAGATGGTTATCAGGTTTAGAGCAGCACTACTCCTAGTGATTGTTAGAAAGTAAGATAAGAGAAAGCAGAAGAGTAAAGAAAATGTGGGTAACAGAAGCCAGAATCAAATTGAATCACATACTTGTATTTCATTCATCAGGGAACTAAATATAAGATACACTTATACCCACATCAAATAAAGCTAGCCTATTACAGTATGTCAAAGACATCTCAATCAACTTTGTAAAATAATTTTATTAATGCTCTTCTATTTGGTTATCATTTTCTTTTAAATCAGAAACTTCAGAAAAACAAAAAAATAGGCTTCTAAAGACAAATACATTGTGTGTGTGTGTGTGTGTGTGTGTGTGTGTTAACAAAACTAAGAGAAATTAGAAACAGCTTTATAGTTCATTGCTTTGTGATATTTATAGGCAAATTCTTAAGTTCCACTTGGAATAGTTTTAGGTAAAAAAAGGAATTTAGGGACTATATAGATGAAATTTCTTCTGTTTTAGAATTCTTTATATTGCATAAATAATTAAACAGGCATCATCCCTTTTTAAGATAAATGTTGCAAACAACTGACTTTGTCTTTCTTTCTTTCTTTTCTTTTCTTTCTTCTTTTTCTTCTTCATTTTTTTAACCAAAATATAGGATTTATGACCATTCCCTTAGCAAATCCTTTCAATTTTAATAGTTTGATTTCTATTCAATGTGTTAAGTCTGTTTACATTTTCTGAAGAAGACAGAATACTGTAATGGATACTGTAATCACCTAATGGAAAGAAATGGAGAGGTGCCTGGGTGTCTCAATCAGTTGAATGTCTGTCCTCGGCTCAAGTTATGGTCCCAGGGTCCTGGAATCCAGCCCTACATAGGGTTCCCTTCTCAGTGGAGAGTCTGCTTCTTCCTCTCCCTCTCCCTCTGCTGCTTCCTGATACTACAGCTCTCTCTCTCTCTCAAATAACTAAATAAATCTTAAGAAAAAAAAAGAAAAGAAAAGAAATGGGAAGAGAAAAGAGAACAGACATCCAGTCAGGTCAAACTGGGATTGTATCTGTGTATTTCCTAATGTATGACTATGGTTAAAGTTCTAAACTAACCTGTGTCTGAAATTCCTCATTCTGTAAATAGGCATAATAGTAGCTATATTGAAAAATGTCTACAGGATTTGAAATTCTGTTTATAATGCATTAAAATATGGCTAATGTTGTAAATCTGCACTCTTCAATATGGTAGACTCTAGCTATAGGTGGCTATTAAAAGCACAACATGGGTGAACCTAGAGGGTAATATACTAAGTGAAATAAGTCAGACTGAGAAGGACAAATACCAAATGATTCTACCATAAGTAAAATCTTAAAAACAAATGAATAAGCAAAAAAGCAGAATCAGACCTATAAACACGGTGAGCAAACTGGTGTTTGTCAGAAGGATAGGAGACAGAGCTTTGGGCAAAAAGAGTGAAAGGGAGTGGGAGATACAGGCTTCCACTACAGAATGAATAAGTCACAGGAATAAGAGGGAATATAGTCAATGATATTGAAATAGTTATTGGAATAACTATTTCTATAACTAATATTTATAACTAATATTTCCTGGGAATAACACAGGGAATATAGTCAATGATATTGAAATAGTTATGTCAGGGAGAGATGGTAGCTACACTTGAGGTGAATATAGAATAATGTATAAATTTGCCAAATCACTAAGTTTTACACCTGAGACTAATGTAAAATTATGTTCCAACTATATTAAAGAAAAAAAAAGAGCAAGTGAAATATGGCTATTGCAACTGAGGTACTGAATTTCTAAATTTATTCAATTAATTTAATCTATGTAGTTGATTAATATCAATATTAACTGATTAACTCTATATTAGATTTTAATTAATATAAATTATTAGGAATTGAGTTAATATGCATTTAAATTTAAAACTGATCATTATCATTTCAGAATGTAATCAATATAAAATTTTTTGATGAAATGATAGAAAATCTGGTAGAAAATTTAAGCATGCTTGGAACAACTTGGATATGTGAATCCAATTTTTCAATTATAAATTTTATGAGATCTAAATAAAAATCAAGCAATGATGAAAAGTATTGGCGAGTTAAGGTTTACTGCAAGTGTATATATATATATATATATATATATATATATGCATTATGTATTATATATGTGTATATATATAGTCACACCATATTCCAAAAGTGTGGTATAAAAATGACTAAATAGGGGCGCCTGGGTGGCTCAGTGGGTTAAAGCCTCTGCCTTCAGCTCAGGTCGTGATCCCAGGGTCCTGGGATCGAGCCCCACATCGGGCTCTCTGCTCAGCAGTAAGCCTGCTTCCTCCTCTCTCTGCCTGCCTCTCTGTCTACTTGTGATCTCTCTCCCTCTCTCTGTCAAATAAATAAATAAAATCTTTAAAAAAAAATAAATAAAAAAAAATAAAAATAAAAATGACTAAATAAATTCTTGCCTTGATTATAGTTGAGATGAAAATATTTTGGCAACATTAAGGAAAATTATATATCTTACCAATAAGTTTACCATGTTTCTTTTTACTTTTTTAAGGTGGCTATTAGAAAATTTTAGGGTTGCCTAGGTGGCTCAATTGGTTAAAGGTCTGCCTTCAGCTCAGTTCATGATCCCAGAGTTCTGGGATTTAGCCCTGCACTGGGCTCCCTGCTCAGCAGGGAGCCTGCTTCTCCGTCTCCCTCTACCTATAGCTCCTCTGCTATGCTCTCTTTCTCTATATATATGTCAAATAAATAATCTTAAAAAATAAGAAAATTTTAAATTGCATGAGTATTGCTGTATATTTTTATTGATTATCATTGCTCTATAGATACTGTTTGCTATTAAACCTACAGAAAAATAACAAAGTTCTAAGTCTGGGAAAAGAAGATAGTTGTTTTTATTTACTAATCAGTGGCTTTTGTTCTTGGTTTCATCGTAGGGTCATCTGGAAAGTTTTTAAAAATCTATGCCTAGATTGCATAGGATAGAAGGCACAGGTAGAATAATTGCATCCAAGACTGAGAACTAACCTTTTAGATTTCTTTTTTCTTTTCTTTTTTCTTTATTCATTATTATGTTCATTTAGCCAATATATAGTACATCATTAATTTTTGATGTAGAGTTCAACAATTCATTAGTACATATAACAATCAGTGCTCATCACAGCATGTGCCCTCCTTAATACCCAACATCCAATTACCCTATCCCCCTACCTCTTTCCCTTCTGTAACCCTCAGTTTGTTTCTGGAGTCCAGAGTCTCTCATGGTTTGTCTCACTCTCTGATTGCTTCCCATTCGGATTTCCCTTCCTTGCCCTGTGGTCCTCCATGCTATTCCTTATGTCCCACATATGAGTGAAACCATATGATAATTGTCTTCCTCTGCTTTCTCTGCTTATTTTACTTAGCATCATCCCTTAAGGTCCATCCATGTCAATGCAAATGGTAGATAGTCATCTTTTCTGATGGCTGAGGAATATTCCATTGTGTATATGGGTTTTGGTCTTGGCTTCATCTTAGGGTCATCTGGAAAGTTTTTAAAAATATCCTATGCCTAGATTGCACCATAGAATAATTGCATCCTAGACTGAGAACTACCCTTTTGATTTAGATTTTTTTTTTTAAAGTAGATTCTTGCAGCTGGAAAGAGCCAGATTAGACTCTCATGTGAAAGACTTTTAACTTTTTACTTTAGAATATATAGAAAATCAGCATCCAAGGAAAATTAACTATTCATTCCTATTCTATTTTCTCAGTCTTCCATGAAACTGATTTTGCTTAGCATATTACGCTCTAGTTCCATCCACATCATTGCAATGGCAAGGTTTCATCTTTGATGGTTGAGTAGTATTCCTGTGTGTGTGTGTGTGTGTGTGTGTGTACACACCACATCTTCTTTATCCATTCATCTGATGATGGATATCTGGGCTCTTTTTTTTTTTTTAAAGATTTTTATTTATTTATTTGACAGAGAGAGATTACAAGTGGGCAGAGAGGCAGGCAGAGAGAGAGAGGAGGAAGCAGGCTCCCTGCCGAGCAGAGAGCCCGATGCGGGACTCAATCCCAGGACCCTGAGATCATGACCTGAGCCGAAGGCAGCGGCTTAACCCACTGAGCCACCCAGGTGCCCGGACATCTGGGCTCTTATCATAGTTTGGCTATTGTCAAGAGGTTTGTACTAGCATTTTTTTTTTTAAGATTTCATTTATTTATTTGACAGACAGAGATCACAAGTAGGCAGAGAAGCAGGCAGAGAGAGAGAGGAGAAAGCAGGCTCCCTGCCAAGCAGAGAGCCCAATGCGGGCCTCGATCCCGGGACCCTGGGATTATGACCTGAGATGAAGGCAGAGGCTTTAACCCACTGAGCCACCCAGGGGCCCCACTAGCATTTTTTTAAATTGTTTTTATTTCTTTTCAGCATAACAGAATTCATTGTTTTTGCACCACACCCAGTACTCCATGCCCTCTCCAATACCCACCACCTGGTTCCCCCAACCTCCCACCCCCGTCCCTTCAAAATCCTCAGATTGTTTTACAGAGTCCATAGTCTCTCATGTTCACCTCCCCTTCCAATTTCCCTCAACTCCCTTCTCCTCCCTACACTCCCCTTGTCCTCCATGCTATTTGTTATGCTCCACAAATAAGTGAAACCATATGATAATTGACTCTCTCTGCTTGACTTATTTCACGCAGCATAATCTCTTCCGGTCCCGTCCATGTTGATACAAAAGTTGGGTATTCATCATTTCTGATGGAGGCATAATACTCCATAGTGTATAAGTGTATATGGACCACTTAATAGTGTATATGTTTTTCAATATCCCTTTGGCTATTCGAGGTCTTTTCTGGTTCCATATAAATTTTAAAATTATTTGTTCCATTTCTTTGAAAAAGATGGATGGTACTTTGATAGGAATTGCATTAAATGTATAGATCGCTTTAGGTAGCATAGACATTTTCACAATATTTATTCTTCCAATCCAGGAGCATGGAACATTTTTCCATTTCTTTGTGTCTTCCTCAATTTCTTTCATGAGTACTTTATAGTTTTCTGAGTACAGATTCTTAGCCTCTTTGGTTAGGTTTACTCCTAGGTATCTTATGGTTTGGGGTGCAATTGTAAATGGGATTGACTCCTTAATTTCTCTTTCTTCTGTCTTGTTGTTGGTGTAGAGAAATGCAACTGATTTCTGTGCATTGATCTTATATCCTGACACTTTACTGAATTCCTGTATAAGTTCTAGCAGTTTTGGAGTGGAGTCTTTTGGGTTTTCCACATAGAGTATCATATCATCTGCGAAGAGTGATAATTTGACTTCTTCTTTGCCGATTTGGATGCCTTTAATTTCCTTTTGTTGTCTGATTGCTGAGTACTAGGACTTCTAGTACTATGTTGAATAGCAGTGGTGATAATGGACATCCCTGCCGTGTTCCTGACCTTAGTGGAAAAGCTTTCAGTTTTTCTCCATTGAGAATGATATTTGCAGTGGGTTTTTCATAGATGGCTTTGATGATATTGAGGTATGTGCCCTCTATCCCTACACTTTGAAGGGTTTTGATCAGGAAGGGATGCTGTACTTTGTCAAATGCTTTTTCAGCATCTATTGAGAGTATCATATGGTTCTTGTTCTTTCTTTTATTGATGTGTTGTATCACATTGACTGATTTGCGGATGTTGAACCAACCTTGCAGCCCTGGGATAAATCCCACTTGGTCGTGGTGAATAATCTTTCTAATGTACTGTTGAATCCTATTGGCTAGTATTTTGGTGAGAATTTTTGCATCTGTGTTCATCAAGGATATTGGTCTATAGCTCTCTTTTTTGATGGGATCCTTGTCTGGTTTTGGGATCAAGGTGATGCTGGCCTCATAAAATGAGTTTGGGAGTTTTCCTTCCATTTCTATTTTTTGGAACAGTTTCAGGAGAATAGGAATTAGTTCTTCTTTAAATGTTTGGTAGAATTCCCCTGGGAAGCCATCTGGCCCTGGGCTTTTGTTTGTTTGGAGATTTTTAATGACTGTTTCAATCTCCTTACTGGTTATGGGTCTGTTCAGGCTTTCTATTTCTTCCTGGTTCAATTTTGGTAGTTTATATGTTTCTAGGAATGCATCCATTTCTTCCAGATTGTCAATTTGTTGGCGTAGAGTTGCTCATAGTATGTTCTTATAATAGTTTGTATTTCTTTGGTGTTAGTTGTGATCTCTCCTCTTTCATTCATGATTTTATTTATTTGGGTCCTTTCTCTTTTCTTTTTGATAAGTCTGGCCAAGGGTTTATCAATTTTATTAATTCTTTCAAAGAACCAGCTCCTAGTTTGGTTGATTTGTTCTATCGTTTTTTTGGTTTCTATTTCATTGATTTCTGCTCTGATCTTTATGATTTCTCTTCTCCTGCTGGGCTTAGGGTTTCTTTCTTGTTCTTTCTCCAGCTCCTTTAGGTGTAGGGTTAGGTTGTGTACCTGAGACCTTTCTTGTTTCTTGAGAAAAGCTTGTACCGCTATATATTTTTCTCTCAGGACTGCCTTTGTTGTGTCCCACAGATTTTGAACCGTTGTATTTTCATTATCATTTGTTTCCATGATTTTTTTCAATTCTTCTTTAATTTCCCGGTTGACCCATTCATTCTTTAGAAGGATGCTGTTTAGTCTCCATGTATTTGTGTTCTTTCCATCCTCTTGTGGTTGATTTCTAGCTTCAGAGCATTGTGGTCTGAAAATATGCAGGGAATGATCCCAATCTTTTGATACTGGTTGAGTCCTGATTTAGGACCAAGGATGTGATCTATTCTGGAGAATGTTCCATGTGCACTAGAGAAGAATGTGTATTCTGTTGCTTTGGGATTAAATGTTCTGAATATATCTGTGATGTCCATCTCATCCAGTGTATCATTTAAGGCCTTTATTTCCCTGTTGATCTTTTGCTTGGATGATCTGTCCATTTCAGTGAGGGGAGTGTTAAAGTCCCCTACTATTATTGTATTATTGTTGATGTGTTTCTTTGATTTTGTTATTAATTGGTTTATATAGTTGGCTGCGCCCACGTTGGGGGCATAGATATTTAAAATTGTTAGATCTTCTTGTTGGACAGACCCTTTGAGTATGATATAGTGTCCTTCCTCATCTCTTATTATAGTCTTTGGCTTAAAATCTAATTGATCTGATATAAGGATTGCCACTCCTGCTTTTTTCTGATGTCCATTAGCATGGTAAATTCTTTTCCACCCCCTCACTTTAAGTCTGGAGGTGTCTTCGGGTTTAAAATGAGTTTCTTGGAGGCAACATATAGATGGGTTTTGTTTTTTTATCCATTCTGATACCCTGTGTCTTTTGATTGGGGCATTTAGCCCATTAACATTCAGGGTAACTATTGAGAGATATGAATTTAGTGCCATTGTATTGCCTGTAAGGTGACTGTTATTGTATATTGTCTCTGTTCCTTTCTGATCTACCACTTGTAGGCTCTTTCTTTGCTTAGAGGACCCCTTTCAGTATTTCCTGTAGAGCTGGTTTGGTGTTTGCAAATTCTTTCAGTTTTTGTTTGTCCTGGAAGCTTTTAATCTCTCCTTCTATTTTCAATGATAGCCTAGCTGGATATAGTATTCTTGGCTGCATGTTTTTCTCGTTTAGTGCTCTGAAAATATCATGCCAGCTCTTTCTGGCCTGCCAGGTCTCTGTGGATAAGTCAGCTGCCAATCTAATACTTTTACCATTGTATGTTACAGACTTCTTTTCCCGGGCTGCTTTCAGGATTTTCTCTTTGTCACTAAGGCTTGTAAATTTTACTATTAGGTGACGGGGTGTGGGCCTATTCTTATTGATTTTGAGGGGCGTTCTCTGAACCTCCTGAATTTTGATGCTCGTTCCCTTTGCCATATTGGGGAAATTCTCCCCAATAATTCTCTCCAGTATACCTTCTGCTCCCCTCTCTCTTTCTTTTTCTTCTGGAATCCCAATTATTCTAATGCTGTTTCGTCTTATGGTGTCACTTATCTCTCGAATTCTCCCCTCATGGTCCAGTAGCTGTTTGTCCCTCTTTTGCTCAGCTTCTTTATTCTCTGTCATTTGGTCTTCTATATCGCTAATTCTTTCTTCTGCCTCATTTATCCTAGCAGTGAGAGCCTCCATTTTTGATTGAACTTCATTAATAGCATTTTTGATTTCAACTTGGTTAGATTTTAGTTCTTTTATTTCTCCAGAAAGGGCTTTTATATCACTGGAGAGGGTTTCTCTAATATCTTCCATGCCTTTTTCAAGCCCGGCTATAACCTTGAGAAAGCCAAAGTTGGTGGCATCACAATTCCGGACTTCAAGCTTTATTACAAAGCTGTCATCATCAAGACAGCATGGTACTGGCACAAAAACAGACACATAGACCAATGGAACAGAATAGAGAGCCCAGAAATAGACCCTCAACTCTATGGTCAACTAATCTTCGACAAAGCAGGAAAGAATGTCCAATGGAAAAAAGACAGCCTTTTCAATAAATGGTGTTGGGAAAATTGGACAGCCACGTGCAGAAAAATGAAATTGGACCATTTCCTTACACCACACACAAAAATAGATTCAAAATGGATTAAGGACCTCAATGTGAGAAAGGAATCCATCAAAATCCTTGAGGAGAACACAGGCAGCAACCTCTTCGACCTCAGCCGCAGCAACATCTTCCTAGGAACATCGCCAAAGGCAAGGGAAGCAAAGGCAAAAATGAACTTTTGGGATTTCATCAAAATCAAAAGCTTTTGCACAACAAAGGAAACAGTTAACAAAACCAAAAGACAACTGACAGAATGGGAGAAGATATTTGCAAACGACATATCAGATAAAGGACTAGTGTCCAAAATCTATAAAGAACTTAACAAACTCAACACCCAAAGAACAAATAATCCAATCAAGAAATGGGCAGAGGACATGAACAGACGTTTCTGCAAAGAAGACATCCAGATGGCCAACAGACACATGAAAAAGTGCTCCATATCACTCGGCATCAGGGAAATACAAATCAAAACCACAATGAGATATCACCTCACACCAGTCAGAATGGCTAAAATCAACAAGTCAGGAAATGACAGATGCTGGCGAGGATGCGGAGAAAGGGGAACCCTCCTACACTGTTGGTGGGAATGCAAGCTGGTGCAACCCCTCTGGAAAACAGCATGGAGGTTCCTCAAAATGTTGAAAATAGAACTGCCCTATGACCCAGCAATTGCACTACTGGGAATTTACCCTAAAGATACAAACGTAGTGATCCAAAGGGGCACGTGCACCCGAATGTTTATAGCAGCAATGTCCATAATAGCCAAACTATGGAAAGAACCTAGATGTCCATCAACAGATGAATGGATCAAGAAGATGTGGTATATATACACAATGGAATACTATGCAGCCATCAAAAGAAACGAAATCTTGCCATTTGCGACAACATGGATGGAACTAGAGCGTATCATGCTTAGCGAAATAAGTCAAGCGGACAAAGACAAATATCATATGATCTCCCTGATATGAGGAAGTGGTGATGCAACATGGGGGCTTAAGTGGGTAGGAGAAGAATCCATGAAACAAGATGGGATAGGGAGGGAGACAAACCATAAGTGACTCTTAATCTCACGAAACAAACTGTGGGTTGCTGGGGGGAGGCGGGTTGGGAGAAGGGGGGTAGGGTTATGGACATTGGGGAGGGTATGTGCTTTTGGGTAAATTGGAAGGGGAGATGAACCATGAGAGACTATGGACTCTGAAAAACAATCTGAGGGGTTTGCAGTGGCGGGGGGGTGGGAGGTAGGGGTACCAGGTGGTGGGTATTATAGAGGGCACAGCTTGCATGGAGAACTGGGTGTGGTGAAAAAATAATGAATACTGTTTTTCTGAAAATAAATAAATTGGAAAAAAAAATAGTGTATATGGACCACATCTTCCTTATCCATTTGTCCATTGAAGGGCATCTTGGTTCTTTCCACAGTTTAGCGACCATGACCATTGCTGCTATAAACATTGGGGTACAGATGGCCCTTCTTTTCACTACATCTGTATCTTTGGGGTAAATACCCAGTAGTGCAATTGCAGGGTCATAAGGAAGTTCTATTTTTAATTTCTTGAGGAATCTCCACACTGTTCTCCAAAGTGGCTGCACCAACTTGCATTCCTACCAACAGTATAAGAGGGTTCCCTGTTCTCCACATGCCCTCCAACACATGTTTCCTGTCTTGCTAACTTTGGCCATTCTAACTGGTGTAAGGTGGTATCTCAATGTGGTTCTAATTTGAATTTCCCTGGTGGCTACTGATGATGAACATTTTTTCATGTGTCTGATAGCCATTTGTATGTCTTGATTGGAGAAGTGTCTGTTCATATCTTCTGCTTATTTTTTTTATATGATTGTCTGTTTTGTGTGTGTTGAGTTTGAGGAGTTCTTTATGGATCCTGGATATCAACCTTTTGTCTGTACTGTCATTTGCAAATATCTTCTCCCATTCTGTGGGTTGCCTTTTTGTTTTGATGACTATTTCCTTTGCTGTACAGAAGCTTTTGATTTTGATGAAGTCCCAAAAGTTCATCTTCGCTTTTGTTTCCTTTGCCTTTGGAGACATATCTTGAAAGAAGTTGTTGTGGCTGATATCGAAGAGGTTACTGCCTATATTCTCCTCTAGGATTCTGATGGATTCCTGTCTCACGTTGAGGTCTTTTATCCATTTTGAGTTTATATTTGTGTATGGTGTAAGAGAATGGTCGAGTTTCATTCTTCTACATATAACTGTCCAATTTTCCAAGGACCATTTATTGAAGAGACTTTTTCCACTGTATATTTTTTCCTGTTTTGTCGAAGATTATTTGACCATAGAGTTGAGGGTCCATTTCTGGGCTCTCTACTCTGTTCCACTGGTGTATGTGTCTGTTTTTATGCTAGTACCATGCTGTCTTGGTGATCACAGCTTTGTAGTAAAGCTTGAAATCAGGTAACGTGATGCCCCCGTTTTATTTTTGTTTTTCAAAATTTCCTTAGTGATTCGGGGTCTCTTCTGACTCCATACAATTTTTTGGATTATTTGTTCCAGCTCTTTGAAAAATACCGGTGGAATTTTGATCGGAATGGCATTAAAAGTATAGATTGCTCTAGGTAGTATAGACATTTTAACAATGTTTATTCTTCCAATCCAAGAGCATGGAATGGCTTTCCATCTTTTCTTGACTTCTTAATTAATTTCTTGAGGAATTTCTTGACTTCTTAATTTCTTTCATGAGTGTTCTGTAGTTCCTCGAGTACAGATCCTTTACCTCTTTGGTTAGGTTTATTCCCAGGTATCTTATGGTTCTTGGTGCTATAGTAAATGGAATCGATTCTCTAATTTCCCTTTCTGTATTTTCATTGTTAGTGTATAAAATTTTCATGAAGAACTGTTCCACTATATCTTCTAGACTTCTTTCTTTCTCCTCGCCTTCAGGGATTTCAATAATTTTGACGTTGGAACGTTTCATGGCATCATTTATTTCCCTGATTCTGTTGTTGTGGCTTCTAAGCTGTTTGTTCCAGGCTTCCTCCTGATCCTTTCTCTCTATCTGTTTGTCCTCCAGATCACTAATTCTATCTTCTGTCTCAGTTACCCTAGCTTTGAGAGAATTTAGATTAGATTGGAACTCATTGAGAGCATTGTGAACCTCATCCCTGGTAGCTTTCAACTCTGCCCTAATATTGTGAACATCATCTCTGGTCGCTTTCAGTTCAGCCCTAATCAATTCCATTTGGTCATCCATGGCTTTCTCCAACCTAGCTATTGCCTGGATAATTGTTAGCCTGAGTTCTCTTTCCAACATATTGTCTATGTTGATAGCTGTTAGCTCTGTTGCAGAAGGCCCATCCTCTGTATTTTTCTTCTGTTGGTGTTCCTCCTCCTAGTCATTTTGGTGAGAGATGACTGAATGGATGTAGCTGGATGTATTGACTGTGGTGCAGTCAAGGTGCACCCTGGAATGCTTCTGAGCAATCAGAATTCCCGCCCAAATGAAAGAAAAAAGAAAAGAAAAAGAAAAAGAGAGAAAGAGAGAGAGAAAAAAAAGGGAAGATAAAAGAGAAGGTTCAGCCCAAATGGGCCCCAAGGTAAGATTTATGAAGTATACAAACAAAAATAGACAAACAAAAAGACTGATAAAAGTATATGGGAAGAGAAAAAATATATATATATGCAAATAAAGGAAGAACCTCTTCAAAAAGAACCCCAAGTATAAGATTTATATACTATCAGGATAAACAAAAACACAGAAACACTGGTGGAAGAAAAAGATGGGAGAGTGGTAATAAATTCTCAATGTGGGCGAGGAAGGTTGTTTTGATTCTTCCTGGATGTATCTTGATATCTTTGCAAGGGACTCAACTTTCCTAAGATAAAGGGGGGTTAAAAATTGGTCTACCTATAGGGGTAGCATTGATTGGGGAAAGGGGATTACCTTGAAGTTTAACTCTATATGAATATTAGAAAATAAAAATAAAAAAGGAATAAACTAGACTAAACTAAACTAAAATTTTAAAAAAATTTAAAAAAATAGAAATTCAAAAGAAAAACACGAGTTTATGTATCAGAAAGTTCAGGTTAGAAGGTTATTATGGAATTTGATGTACTGTACATCTCACAGTGATGGTAAATAGGTTAAAAAATTATATTAAAAAAATGAACCAGAATAGTGGGATCGAGTTAAAAATAAAAGTTGTCCTATGAAGTAGTGGTGGTTGTTCTCTTATAGTCTTTTTTTTTTTTTTTTCTCTTTCCTGGTTGGTTTTCTGGGGGAGGGGCCTGCCACGTGGGTTTTCAGTCAATGATGTTCCCTGAGTTAAGTGCTCCCGCCGCCCTCAAGGGGGTGGGCTCTGAGGAAACTGGTTTTTTTCAGGCTTTTGTTCTCTGGAGGTTTTTATGTTTGTTCACTTTTCTCTCTCTCTCTCTCTCTCTCTCACCTTGACCGCTTTTGATGGTTTTTGTAGGTTTAGAGGAAAGCAAACTGCACCCTGACCTCCCTCTCAGAGAGAAGCCTCAGTCTGGCTGCAGAGCCCAAATAAATCCCGCCTTGGCCGGGGGCAGAGCAGGTTCCGAGTCGCGGTCCCTGGGGACACAGGATCTTCTGCTTGTACCCAAAACCACGGCAGCGGCGGCTGTCTGGGCAGCTCTAGACCACCAGAGTCGTTCCAAGCAGCGATCGCACACTGAGATTTTCCCACTGGCCCGGGCTGGGAGTGCCTGGTCTTTCCGGGTCTAAGAGAGCAGGGCTTGCGCGCACCTGTCTCAGGGGAGGGTCCTGCGCGCATCAGGGGAGGGTGAGGGTCCTGCGCGCATCAGGGGAGGGTGAGGGTCCTGCGCGCATCTCAGTCTTGGTGGAATGGTGCGGACCTAAGAGCGCCAGGCTGGGCCTTCACACACCTCTTGGGGAGGGTGAGGGGCACGCTTGCGTCTCAGGCTCTTTTAGCACAGCTCGGGGTTCTGCCGTCTGGCAAGGCTCCCAGCCCCTCACAGGAGCCGGACCCCATGCATTCTCGGCACGCTGGAGGCTCAGGGACCAAGACCTGGTTTCTCCGCGGCACTCTCTCTGGCTCAGCGCCAGGAAAGGCTGTCCTGGATCCCGGGACTTAAGCCCCTGTTCCTAGCCACCCCGATTCCAACAATTCCCACCCCCGCCCCGCGATCCTTTGCTCTCTTTGAGTGCTTTCAGCCAGTCTCCAAGTTAATGCTGGTCCCCAGATGCTGGGCATTCTCATATTGGGGTATTACTTTCCAACTGGTCGCCTCTGGTGGCTCCCTCCCCCTTCTGTTTATCTTCCGATATCAGTCCGACGTTCCCACTCCACTTTACCTACCCACTGGCGTCTTCTGGCCCTGTAGAGATCCAGACGTGTATAATTGTGATCTCAGGCTGATTTCATGGGTGATCGGAGTTCTTTGGTAGGTAATCAGCTCACTTTAGGGTACAGGTTGAAACGGCGCCTCCTCCTACTTCCCCACCATCTTATCCCCCGCTCTGTACTAGCATTTAATATAGTCAGCGGCTGGCCATTTTCAGAACTTCTGGGCCAAGACAAATTGTATTGGCTTTTCCTGATTCCTCTCCTGGGTTTGCCCTGGGATACTCCTTGTCTTTTCCTTCATCCTTTAGGCTCCAGTGATTCTTATCAGGGAAGCATCCAGCACCTTTAATGTCCCAAGTGTGCTCTCCCACAACCTTTTGTATTTCCTCCATAGTGCTTATCCCAACTACATTCATTTATGATATTTCACTATTAGTCTTCTTTCTCATCAAATAATGTGCTCTGTAAAGACAAGATAAGGGTTATGTATATTTTTACTCACAAATGTTTCTGCAAAACAGAACACATACTAGATTTCAAGTATTTGTTAAATTAGTGAGTAAATATGTTAATGCATAAATCATATAAATTAATATATGATGTAAATTTATAATTTTCAGTCTCTAGGAAGTATGGGGAATTCTTAACCACATGTAATTAGGCAATTTTTTTTTATTTCTGATCATGCCAGGTTTTTTTTTTTCCATTATGTTCAGTTAGCCAACACATAGCACATCGTTGTTTTTTGATGTAGTGTTCAGTGATCTATTAGTTGTGTATAACAACCAGTGCTCATCAGAGCATGTGCCCTCCTTAATACCCATCACTGGGTTACCCCATCCCCCCACCCCTCTTTTTTCTGTAACCCTCAGTTTGTTTTCCAGAGTCCAGAGTCTCTCATGGTTTGTCTCTTTCTCTGATTTCTTCCCATTTAGTTTTCTCTCCCTTCCCCTGTGGTCCTCCATGCTATTCCTTATGTTCCACACATATGAGTGAAACCATATGATAATTGTCTTTCTCTGCTTGACTTATTTCATTTAGCATAATCCCCTCCTGTCCCATCCATGTCAGTGCAAATTGTAGGTAGTCATCCTTTCTGATGGCTGAGTAATATCCCACTGTAACTGTGGAAGGAGCCAAGATGTGCTTCAACAGATGAATGGATAAAGATGTGATTGTGTCAGTTTCTGATCATTAATTTCTGGATCCTGTTCTATTCCCACATATATATATATATATATACACATATATATGTATATATATATAAAATACTTTTAATGTATAATTATTTATTCATTATAATACATATTATATATAAATAACTTTATTTTTAGAGCAGTTTTAGATTCACAGCAATATTAAGAGGAAGGGACAGAAATTTCCTATATATTCCCTGTCACCGTACATGCACAAGCCTCCCCCATTATCAACTTTCTCCAGCAGGGCGATACATTTGTTATAATTGATGAACCTATAATGTCACCTAAGGTCTATACATTAGGATGCACACTTGGTGTTGTTTAATCTGTGGGCTTGGATAAATATAAAAAGATAAATCTCTATCATAATACCATACAGAGTGTTTTTGGTGCCTTAAAATCCTCTGTATTCTGCCTATTCATCCCTCTCCTCCACTCCCTAGCAGCCACAGACTTTTTTATTGTCTCCACAGTCTTGTCTTTTCCAGAATGTCATATAGTTAGAATCACATAATATGGAGACTGGTTTCTTTCACTTAGTAACATACATTTCAAGTATATTGTCCCCATGTCTTCTTATGATTTGGTAGCTCATTTATTTCTTTAACTTTTTTTTTATATGAGTAGATTTGATGCACAATGTTAGATTAGTTTCAGATATACACTGGAGTGGTTCAGCAACTCTATGGGTTATGCTGTGCTCATCACAGTATTGTAGCTACCATCTGTCTCCATACAACACTGTTACAGTACTATTGACTGTATTCCCTGCGTGGTCTTTTAGTCCTCTGACTAACTTGTTTCATAACTGGAAGCCCATATCTCCCACTCCCCCTGAGATGGGGGATTTTTTTTTTAGTGCTAAATAATATCCTAATATCTGTATGTATCACAGTTTATTTACTCATTCACCCACTGAAGGACATCTTGATTGCTTCCAAATTTTGGCAATTATGAATAAAGCTGCTATGAACATCAGTGGGTCCATTTTTGTGCAGACATGTTTTAACACCTGTGAGTAAAGAGTGGGATTGCTGGATCATACAGTAAGAATACTGTAGGCCCCCTTATTCAAAATTCCCCTTTCTGCAATTTCAGTTACTGCAGTCAGCCATGGTCCAGAAATGGATGATCCTTCTTCTGACGTATTATATCAGGTCAGCTATAGCCTAATGTCACATCACAATGCCCATGTCATTCATGGCACTTCCTCTCATCGTGCAGGCATTTTATCATCTGGTGAGTAGATGATAGTAGAAGGGTGAGTACACTACAATAAAATATTTTTAGCAACAGAGAAAACACCTTCACATAACTTTCATTACAGTATATTTTAATTATTCTATTTTATTAATTATTGTTGTTAGTATCATATTGTGCCTAACTTAGAAATTAAACTTTATCATAGGTGTGTACATTGAGAAAAAAAGCATAGTATATGTAGGGTTCAGTACTATCTATGGTTTCAGGCATCTGCTGGTGCCCTTGCAATGTACCCCCCATAGATAATAGTGAACTTTTGTATGTTTACTTTATAAAAACAACCAAATTGTCTTCCAAAGATGTTGCATCATTTTGCATTTATATCCTTGTCAGCATTTGGCATTGACAGCACTCAGATTTTGGCCATCCTAATACATGTGTAGTGATATCCCATTGTTTTAATTTTCATTTCCCTGATGATGCATAATGTGGAACTTCTTTTCATATGCTTATTTGCCAACTGTCGATCTTCTTTGGTGAAGTGTCTTTTAAGGTTTTTGGCCTATTTTCAAATCAGATTGTTGTTTTCTTATTACTGAATTTTAAAAGTTCTTTGTATATTTTGGAAAACAGTTCTTATCGGATGTGTCTTTTGCAAATATTTCCTCCCAGTCTGTGGCTTGTCTTCTCATTCTCATGGTATTATCCTGAACAGATTAGAAGTTTTTAATTTTAATGAAGATCCACTTTTGTGAATTGTGCCTTTGGTTTTCTATCTAAAAAGTCATCTCCATACCCAGTCATTAAGGTTTTTCTCCCTAGTTATCTTCTAGGGATTTTACAGTTTTACATTGTGCATTTGGGTCTATGATCCATTTTGAGTGAATTTTTGTAAAGGATATAATGTCTGTGTCTAGATTCCTTTTTTTTTTTTCTTTAAATGTGATTGCCTAGTTTTTCAGCACAATTTGTTGAAAAGACTATCTTTGCCTTATTGTATTGCCTTTGCTACTATATCAAAGATCAGTTGAATATATTTATGTGGGTCCATTTCTGAGCGCTCTGTTGCATTGATCTATTCGTCTATTCTTCTGCCAATACTACAATTTCTTGATTATTGTTACTTTACAATAAGCCTTGAAGGTGGGTAGAGTTAGTCCTTTCCCTTCATCCTTCTCCCACCACATTGTGTTGGTTAGCTCATTTTGAATCAAGTTTCATTACACATCTAAGAGAAACTTTAACTTTTGTCTATGAATAAATGTAGACCTGAACCTTAAGAAAAATTTATTTTACAACAGAAGGAGCTGAAAAAGAATGTCACCACTTTTTTATGTCACATAAAATGGCACTTCTGTCTGTGTACAAGATGCCCCTACGATGTACCATCTGCTCTGTGATTCTGTACTCTCGGTCAGTTGCCTTTGTCTTTCTAGTCCTTTCACTTAAAAATATTTTGTTCCATGCTGTGATAACTATTTAAAGAGGATATCCTCATTGAGGAGAATATTATGTTACCTCTATGCACCCAAGAAATGCCCTAGTTTATGAAAACAGATCAATATCTAAGAAATTGTCATCCAGTGACATGTGTCTCATTAGCAGTTTTTATTTTTTCCTTGCTTTTCTGAGTTTCCTTAATTTAGATGTTTAACTCATTCATTTTTATTCTCTTTTCTTAAAATAATAGCCCTAAATGCCCTTTTGTTTACCAAGTTTTATTATTTAGTATTTTTTTATTGAGGTAAAATTGACACTTAACATTTTATTAGTTTCATTTATACAACTTCGTGTTTCAGATATTCCTATTTGTTGTAAAATAACTACCACAGTAAGTCTAGGTAATTTTCATCTCCATACATAGTTATAATTTGTTTTTTGTGTTTGTGTGTGTGTGTATGTGTGTGTGTGCTGAAGACTCTTAAAATCTACTATCTTAGCAACTTTCAAATATACAATATGGTATTATTAACTGCATTTGCCATGCTTTACATAATATCTGTATGACTTATTTAGATTATAACTGGAAGCTGGTAGCTTTGACCCCCTTCACCCATTTTGTCCACCCCCTGCTCCCCACTTCTGTTCTCTGTATCTGTGAGCTTTTTTTTTTTTTTTTTTAGATTCCCCATTTATTTATTTATTTATTTATTTATTAAAGATTTTATTTATTTGACAGACAGAGATCACAAGCAGGCAGAGGCAGGCGGGGAAGCGGGGGAAGCAGGCTCCCTGCTGAGCAGAGAGCCCGAGTGGGGCTCTATCCCAGGATCCTGAGATCATGACCTGAGCTGAAGGCAGAGGCTGTAACCCACTGAGCCACCCAGGGGCCCCTAGATTCCCCATTTAAATGAGATCATATACTTTTGCTGTCCGATTTATTTTACTTAGCATAATGCCATCAAGGTCCATCCATGTTATTGCAAATAGTAATATTTAATTATTTTTTATGGATGAATCCATTCATTCCATTGTGTATATATTTATATCTATTTAGATACATATGTATCTAATTTATATACCAACAAATACCCATCTTCTTTATCCATTCATCCATCAATGGATATTTAGATTGTTTTGGTATCTTGGCTATTAAAAATAATGCTGCAATGGGTGCATATATCTTTTCAAATTAACGTTTTTATTTTCTTCAAGCAAATACCCAGAAGTGCAGTTGCTGAATCATATGATAGTTTTTAATTTTTTAAGGAACCCACATACTGTTTTCCATAGTGACTATACCAATTTACATTTCCTCCAACAGTGCACAAGTTTTCTCTGCACTTATTTTTTGTCTTTTTTGATAATAGCTATTCTGACAGGTGTGAGGTGATAACCTATTGTGGTTTTGATTTATATTTCCCTGATAATTAGTGATGCTGAGCATCTTTTTGTGTGCCTGTTGGCAATCTGTATGTCTTCTTTGGGAAAATGTCTGTTCAGATTCTCTGCCTATCTTTTAATTGCTTTTTTGCTATTGATTTGTTATTTAGTATTCTTTATTATTCAACTGTACTAACTTATTTTTTAGGCATATAAAATATAAAAATTTTAATAGCCTTGAATTGAATTGAATCTTTTAGCAATATGTACACATATGCATGCACGCAGATACACATGTATTGCTATATTTAATAAAGTTTTGCCTTAAAGTTTATTTGGTTGAATATAAATATAGTTATATCACCATCTTTTAATTAGTACTTGCCGAGTACATATATTTTTAATATATTCACTTTGAAGTGTATGTCCTTATATTTTTAGCTGTTTTTCATTTTTTTTAATTTAAATTCTATTTAGGTAACCTATATTGTATTGTGTATTGTATGAGATGAACCATGAGATATGGTGGACTCTGAGAAACAAACTGAGGTTTTAAGAGGGGAGGGAGTGGGAGGGATGGGTGATCCTGGTGGTGGGTATTAAGAAAGGCACAGATTGCATGAAGCACTGGGTTTTATACATAAACAATGAATCTTGGAACACTACATGAAAAATTAATGAAGTATTGTATGGTGACTAACATAATAAAAAACAACAACAACATAGGGGTACATTCTTTTTCTTTTACTGTTAACAATCTTTTTTTTTCCCAAAGATTTTATTTATTTATTTGATAGACAGAGATCTTAAGTAGGCAGAGAGGCAGGCAGAGAGAGGTGGGGAAGCAGACTCTCTGCTGAGCAGAACTTGATGTGGGGCTCCATCCCAGGACCCTGAGATCATGACCTGAGCCAAAGGCAGAGGCTTAATCCACTGAGCCATCCAGGTGCCCCAACAATTTTCATCTTTTAACTAATATTGTAGTCTGTTTCTATTTTATTAACGAATTAGAAACTTAGATTCATTTCTTGACACCACATTTTGAACTTTATACATTTTCTTTTACTATTATTACCATTTCTTGCTCACTTTATACACCCCTTTCTTAGCTACTCTTATGCAGTTATTTATATCCCCAAATTGATTATTGATTATTGGTAGACAATTTGTTTGAAAATTAGCATCCTGTGTCAATTATTTTAAATTTATGAATTTTCACATTCTTATATAACTAAGTTAAAACAATATTTTTCATCTTCTTTGGGAGATAAAATATTACATTAAAACACTTATTCTTCTACTCATACCTCATGTTTTATATTATCATTTTCCAATATATTGATCCTATCTTAAATTTTTACACATAAAAAAACTATTTTAAAAAGCAGTGGTCTAGGCTGCCAGGGTGGCTCAGTTGATTTAGCATCTGACTTGGTTTTGGCTGGGGTCATAATCTCAGGGTCATGAGATCAAGTCCTGCATTGGCTCCAAGCTCAGTGAGGAGTCTGCTCAAGATTCCCTTTCTCTCCCTCCCCCTCCCTTCCTGCAACCCCAATTTCTCTAATAAATAAATTATTCTGAAGCTGTGGTATGGTAATTCAGGTAAGTCAATTATTTAACCTCAAGTATAATGTTTTCTAATTTTTTTGAGATCCAGAGTGCCTGTCAGCATGCACTTTCTTCTTGAAATAAGCTTTTAAGTATTATTTCATTAATGAGAGCTTATTAAGACAAACGATTTTTTTTTAAGATTTTAAGAGAGCTCACAAGAGAGCAGTGGAGGAGCAGAGAAAGAGGGAGAGGGACAATGAAATTCTGCACTGAGCATGGAGCCTGAGGTAGGACTCTACCGCAGGACCCTGAGACTATGACCTCAGCCAAAACCAAGAGTCTGATGCTTAACTGACTAAACCACCCAGATGCTCCAAACATGATTTCTTTACCTAGAAATGTCTTCTGTTATTCTTGCTCTTGAAAAATAGGTTTGGTAAGTATACAATTCGTGGTTGATAACATATTTTTTTTCTAACATTTTACATATTGTTTCAGTTACTTTCAGTTAATTGTTGATTTTGAGAAGAATTTTGCCAATTTAGTGTTATTTCTTCACAAGAATTTTTCTTTTCTCTCTCTGATTAACCTTAAGTTATTCTCTCTGTATTTAATACTCTTAAGTTTCAATAGTACTGCCATTGCATGAATTCTCTCTTATATGTTCTCTTAGGAATTCATTTTGCCACCCTAATCTGAGATTTTATATCTTTTAGCAACATTACTAAGCATTATATGTTTGAATATATTTTTTCTATCATAATTAAAAAAATTTTACCAAGCTGGAATTTCAATTATGCTTATACCAGACCTTTATACTCCTTCAATTTTAAAATTTACTATCTCTTTGACTTTGTGTGCTATGTTACGGGTAACTTCACAGCTGTTCTCCATTATGTCTGTTTGCAGTGGTGCTATTTATTCCATCTATTTAGTTTCAAAATTCTCTCCTATATTTTCTTTCTCTAGGAGTTTTATTTATTTGCTTTTCAGAAATATCAATATTGAGGTCTCTCATTCCTTTATCCGATTTTCAATTCTTTTATTCCTTCAAAGGATTAAAAGTCTTATTTCTCAAACACACTAAACCTTTTTATAATTTCCAGTCATCTACATTAATGGAATATTTGATTCTGTAATTACTCTTTTTGTTGAATTTATTTGAACTCATCCATTCAACCATCCTGGTGGTGGGTCTATAGTGGTACGTCCTTTTTGTTTTAATTTCCATTTTTGTTATGCCTGTAGCAACCTAAAATTATTCATGTATTCACCATTTAAAAATACCCACACTTTAAGTTGTTATTCCCTTTTTATAAGTAATGTCTTATTTTCTCATATGTTTAGCAATTTTTGATTATGAGATGACAAAAATACTTGGAAAACTAAGTTAAAAGTTTTTATTTTTATTAACATATAATGTATTATTTGCCCCAGAGGTACAGGTCTGTGAATCATCAGTCTTACCCATTTCACAGCACTCACCATAGCACATACCTCCCCAATGTCCATAACACAACCACTCTGTCCTACCCGCTAACCCCAGCAACCCTCAGTTTGTTTCATGAGATTAAGAGTCTCTTACAGTTGGTCTCCCTCCTGATCCCATCTTGTTTCATTTTTTCCTTCTCTACCCACCCCACAAGCCCCCACCCTGCCTCTCGAATTCCTAATATCAGAGAGATCGGATGATAATTGTCTTTCCCTAATTGACTTATTTCACTTAGCATAATACCCTCTAGTTCCATCCATGTCATTGCAAATGGCAAGATTTCATTTCTTTTGATGGCTGCATAGTAAAAGTTTCTTCATCTAAAGATGATATGTTGTATCTCACAGTTATTTTTGGTATTAACAACCTAAGATGATTTAAAAATTTCAGCTGTAGTACCTGGGTTGCTCAGTCGGTTAAGTGTTTGCCTTGGACTCGGGTCGTAATCCTGGACTCCTGGGATCCAGTCCCACACTGAACTCCCCTCTCAGACGGGAGGCTGCTTCTCCCTCTCCCTCTGCACCTCCACCCTGTCCTTGTGATTGCTCTCCCTCTCTCTCTCAAATAAAGACAATCTTTAAAAAAAAAAAAATCAGCTGTATATTTTGTTTTTGTTGTTTTAAGCTTGAATTCCATCCACAAAAGTTTACGTATGTGGGTTTGCATTTAGGACTTTTTTTTTTTCAATATTTATTTGACAGAGAAAGAGATCGCAAGGAGGCAGAGAGGCAGGCAGAGAGAGGGGGAAGCAGGATCCCCACTGAGCAGAGAGCCCAGTGTGGGGCTTCATCCAGGACCCTGTAATCATGACTGACCTGAGCTGAAAGCAGAGACTTAACCCACTGAGCCACCCAGGCACCCCTGCATTTAAGAATTCTTTCTGAAGAACTTAACCTTTTCATTCTGTTCACAGCACAACAGAGTTAAAGATGGGCATGTATCATTTCTGTCTGCATCCTTGGATAAGGTGTTTTGTTTGTTTGTTTTGTTTTTGTTTTGTTTTTCCCTGGTTTACTCTTCGGAGAGAAAACAGCTTTGAAGAAAACGTAGGTATCCTGGTTCTACAACAGGTATCCAATCCTACTTCCAACCTTGCACTGATTCTTGTATTTTACCAGTAATTTAAGGAAGTTTGTACGCTAAAAGAACTGAAGTTTTATGTCATCTTTAAAGTAAAAGTTACTAATTCCAAATCTGCTTACTTCTTTTCTCCTGTTCTTAAAATCTCCTGTCCATGTCACCTCCTCTCTGCCTCTGGTCTGAACAATTAAAATAATACTGAACGTATATAGTAATAAAAATATGTAATTCCATAGAGAGCCCTTATTTAGAAATTTAATCGATAATTACTCATTGCTTGGCACGTTGAAAACATATACTTCATTTTTTTATTGATGTCTAGGAAACCAACAATAGATTGCTCAGATATGTCTTTCCACAGCTTTCATTAACTTTCTTGTGCTTGATCATATCGGCTAGTAGACACAACAACATTGCCAAATTATAATTTTTCTGTTCTGTGAGGAAGTAGCCAAAGTTTTAGAGAGGTGAGTTAGCAAAATCTGTTTAAAGTTTCCTTAAGAATAATTTAGGATGGTAATAAATTATGAATAATATTAACCATTTCACAACTAAGGCTGCATAGCAGCTTTTCTTTTAGGATTAGAAAAAATATATATCATTGTTTGTCAGGGTATCAGGTTAATAAATTGAACAGGAGCTTGAGGTGTTGATGGAATTTAATTATATTGCTGCCCTAGATTCTCACACAAATTGGTGGGAATCTTGCACAAAGTGAGTTTATAGAGATTACAGGAGATTATGCAAAATCATTCTCAGGTTTATGCTAATGTAGTGAAATTGAGTGATTATTTCTCCTTTGGTTTTAATCTTTCATTTTGCTCTGTTTTGTTTTTATGCATTGCCTATAGTTCAAAGTTGAATTCAGGAAAGCTAAGTGTTTATGTAGTGTTTACCTGCTTTTTTACAGTACAATCTATATTATATCTCTGTTTCCTTCTATGGTTCTTTTTCCAAACATATAAATTCATTAAAGGTTATATGTAAGGAATGAATCCTTCATCTTGGTGTCCTACTGCTTTTTCTCTATACTCAATCTTTCAAGTACAGTACCAGTTATCATGCCTAGAATCTAGGTATACTAATAAACTAAATAAAATTACTAATATTCTAAACACTTTTTTGTCTTTAACAAGCTCTTTCATGCAGTCTCATTCTATGTACCTACAGACATACTTCTAGGCAATATTTAATTCGTGCCTGATTATCAACTGATTTTACTCCCAGGTCCACACTCTTATTAAATTTATGAATTCTTCAGATTATCTCAGCAAACTTTTCTTCTATATTCTTAGACTACATAATTTTTAGTAGTTTTTGCTTTTGGCCATATTTCTCTGTTTTCTTGAAGACCTTTAACTTAGTTGTTGACGGGTGCCTGGATTGCTTAGTCGGTTAAACGTCTGACATCAGCTCATGTCATGATCATAATACCAGGGTCCTGGGATTGAGTCCCCCATCAGACTCCCTGTTCAGCGGGGAGCCTGCTTCTACCTCTCCCTCTGCCACTCCCCCTGCTTGTGCTCTCTTTCACTCACTCTCTCTCTCTCTCAAATAAATAAATAAACAAAATCTTTAAAAATTTTAGTTTTTGGAAATTTCTATATGCCATCTCTTTATCTAGGTTTTATAAACAATACCAGAGCTGCTTCATCATCTATTCAGATTATTTCAGTATCACTTAACAGGCTTTTTTTTGGTTAAAAAAAAAAGAAAGAAAAGATGATTTAAAATTCTTTAGAAGTTTGAATTACAAGTTCTGCCACTTGTACCTTAATTAGTCTTTCTGGTCTCATCAAAAAATATACTTCACACTTACTGCTTTTCAGTTAAATTCACATTTAATTGTCACTTTTCCATAGTAACATGCACATAGTTATACTATTTATTACAACTTTCATTGTTTAAACTCGCCTTTCACAACATACAAACACATGCTGAAAATACCTTGTACTTAAAACATCAAATTATTCCTCATACAAGTTAAAGCTACCTCTTTTATATGGCATATCTTATTGTCATAGAAATAATTTTCCCTTGTCTGCCTTCACAAAAGCTTTAAACATATCTCCGTTCTTATGTTCATTCTCTTTCATAATGGCCAGCTGTTTATGTGTCTGCGTTGCACAAGACTATTACTGCCTCAAGGACAGAGACCATGACTTATTCATCTTTATTTCCCTTTCATCTAATACAGTGCCCAGTAGATAGTATTTGTTTGGTAATTGCTTGTGAATAGAATTGAAATCGGTTTACAAGTGTTTCCCAAAATTAAAAAGCCAATAACACATGGCTCTCAAATGATTCTAGTAATTGAAACTGAATACGTTATACCTTTTTTCTTAGATTATCATCTATTGTAACATAAATATTGACTTCTGCAGTATTTTAACAGGTGTCTGGATAGTACATGTTATTGCAATTTTAATTCATTATAATCAGACACATTTTGTGTAACTCTTTCCTAAACAAAAATATAGTAGTCATTAAAATTTCTATTTTTTACCTCATGACATTAAGTCTTGGGCTCAATGCTGGATTAAATTTCTAATTGTTTTTGATGAGAGGAATATGAATTCTCTTTACTCTGAGATTTTCTTAGGAAATATTATCCTTAATTTTAAATAAATAAAATATCTCCTAATGTTTTTTCTTATTAACTTCTATAGCTCAAGGAAAGAGGTTAAAAGAGGGGAGAGGCACTCAAGTAAAGTAATTCATGCTGATTAATAAGAACAAGCTTATGCCTGATAATTCAGCAGATTTTAACAGACTCATATAATTAATAAAGTAATTTTAAAAATTGTCTTAAAGATAAATAAAGGACTACATTATTGATGATAGGTATTTTGCAATTTAAATAAATTTTAATAAAGCATACACTTTCTTTTTAAATGAAGTAAAGTACAAACAAGGTTTTGGTCATACATATCTGATTAAAAGTATTCATTGAAAATTTCTCTTTTTTGAAATTTATCTTTCTCCTCTTGTCCTCTCCACCTCTGTCTCTTTCTCTCTCTGTCTCACTCTGTCTCTCATTCTTTAATAAAGTCTTCAAGTATAACAGACATTTCACAAATACTTTGCTTTCTTCAATTTCCCCATGACAGTAGGGAAGAGCCATTTCTTTTCTCTAGTTTCTATAAATGGTGAGAAGTTGCTTATTAAAATATAGTTCAATTGATCAGAGATTATACTCTACTGGCAGTCACTGCTTCCAAGCATGTTTCTGTCTCACTACTATGATTTGTGCCTATCTTTAAATCTGTTATTCACTTTTTCTCTCTCTTGTTTCATGTGCCACCATATGTATCTTTCAACAGTTGTAGAAGTAGAGTAATTGACGGAGCAAAGATACAGTAGGCTTAGGAATGTCAAATTGCCCAATTTGCGACAAGAGAGTAGATAAAATTTGTTTTAGTCCACAAAATGATCCCCTTGAAGTTTGAAGTGTAATATGCATACCCAGCAGATGTTAGGGGCCTCGCTGGGCTATACCATAGCTCTTTCTAGCTAAGGTCAGATGAGTGAGCACTTTATTATTTGTACCTGGAGCTACTATGTTTAGAGTTAGACTTATAAAGTGAAAGAAAGTTATACTTTCCATGTTCATTGGTCATATTTGCATTTTCTGTCTTAAAAGACATAATAGTTGTTTTTAGATCAGTTTGTTCTATCAGCAGTCTAGCTAATGAATATGTTGCCTGAGTTTTATTCACAATGGATTCATCTATTTACTAACATAGTACATGCTATTTTTCCAGACAATTTCTGTTACCCTTGATCTTACATTTCCTTTGCAATATCCACGCCAGGGAATGGATTGTTGATTTCCTTTCTGAGCATTTTAGGATTTAAACAATAAAAGTAGGTCTCAGAATTCTTTTGGTGTGCTATGTATTGCATGGAACACTGGGCGTTGTATGTAAACAGTGAATCATGGAACGCTACATCAAAAACTAAGGATGTACTGTATGGTGACTGATATAACAAAATAAAAAAAAATGGAAAAAGGGGGAAAAAACAGAAGTTTTGGTGTGCATAAAATTTGACGTACATACTCCAGAAAAGGCAGTGTGGGCAGTTACTCTTCCTCACAAATTCCAAGATGATTTCTGTAACCAAGGAAAGAAGGGATCCTGTTTGTTGCATTAATGTTATCTCAGATATCTACCATTTGTGGTAATTATGGGCTTTCAGTGGTGAAAGGTGTGGAGAACAGGGTATTCCTTTTTTTTTTTTTTAAGATTTTATTTATTTATTTGACAGAGAGAGAGACAGTGAGAGAAGGAACACAAGCAGTGGGAGTGGGAGAGGGAGAAACAGGCTTTCCCGCAGAACAGGGAGCACGACTTGGGGCTCAATTCCAGGTCCTTGGGATCATGACCCAAGCCGAAGGCAGACACTTAAGGACTGAACCACCCAGGCACCCCAAACAGGGTATTCTTTAGACTTCCTGAATATCATGTGGAATCGTGGGTCGGAAGGGAGGAAACTGGTTTCTGTTTCTAATGGTGAGATCAAAGCAGAACTGGCCATTGCATAGGAAGTAGGCACTCTGAAATTAGGAGAGATAATGCATCCTGTTAATCTAGATGGTAAGGTTCCAGTGCTACATTTTGGGATGATAATCACTTGTACGCCAGACTGTGAAGGAAGAAAACATGCCATATCAATTACATACTGTATCTGTTATTATATACCATATCTATTAAAATGTTAATCCTTCTGGCTATTTTTTTACTGTGCTGTGTACCCTGAAGAAGTTGAAACTTCTTGGGGCCCCTGGGGAGCTCATTCGGTTGAGAGCCTGGCTTAATTTTGGCTAAGGTCATGATCTTAGGGTCCTGATCTCAGGGTCATGAATTTGAGTAGTGCATGGCCCATGCTTAGCATAGAGTTTGCTTAAGATTCTCTCCTCTCCCTCTGCCCCTCTTCTTGCTCATGCTCTCGCTTTCTCTCTCTCTCTATTTCCCTCTTTCTCTCTCAAATAAATAAATAATGAAATCTTAAAGGAAAAAAAAATAAAAGAAATAAAAAAATAGAAATAAAATAAAAATAAAAAAATAAAAGAAAGCTGCAACTTCTTTTATTGCATGAAAAAACAGAGACCAGAAAAATGAAGCAGGTTCAAAAATATCACATAAAAATTCAAGGTACTTCAAAATCAGGCCTTGAACCCAGACTCTTGGCTACTGATCCTTTGCTTAATGCATAAAAATTATAGTGACCTTTAAGACTCACATAGAGGTTGATGGAAAGTCCTGGTAGCCCTGTCTGAGGCAATCAGAATAGTCTTTTAGTGAGTCATTTCCCACACCTACAAAGTCATAATTTGATGGGATTTTATATCAACACAAATACTATTTATTCATTGAATTTCCTAGATAAATAAATTTGTAGAATATTGAATTTACTAGCAGACTCACACTCTACTAGATTTTCTGGGGGGGGGAAGTTTACATAAGAATAGTAGGGCCTGCAAAATCTTACATTTTTAATCTTGATGTCATGGAAAAATTAGCACAAAATATATAATAAAAATCAGTTTGCTAAATTGTACATGGAAAATTAAATTCCCTGTAGGTCCTAAATAGACTGGTAATATTCTCAGGACCATTTTACCACTGACTTCTGTTGCATGTCATGAAACAGTTACGAATGGGTTTCAACTTCCCCAAGTGCAGGCAATGGTACCAGCACGTCCAAGACATAAATGTGCCATCCTTAATTCTGGAGATTCCTTTGATGTGCTTTTCACTCTTTGGTTTACTTTGGAAATTTGCTAAATATTTATGCACCACCCATGCTTTAATAGTGGGTAAAAAGAATAAATATAATTTTTTTTCTTTTGGTTTCAAGTTTTTATTTAAATTCTAGTTAGTTCACATGCAGTGTAGTATTAGTTTATTAGTTTCAGGTGCAGAATTTTGTGATTCAGGAATCATTTTATTAATAACCTGAAACATCTTATTTCAATGTGTGCTATGAAATATATCTTGACTCCTTTTCATGTATTTGACTCAGTATGAAGATTCTTCTAGACTGGCTTAGAGTTTCTCAGTTGCATTAGACATAGGAAGAGAGATACTTAGACACAGGAAGAGAGAATTTGCTCTGCACTTGTAAATGAAAATGTCCCTGATATTGGAAAAATATATGTATAAACACATTCATGGTTTTTCATATAAATGGAAAAGTGGATAAATGGCACTCTTGCTATTTGGGATATGACATTTAATGCTGTCATAGCGTGATCTGAAACCTAAACACCCACCCTCATGGGTTCACTGAGTCATCTTGATATCTCTAGCCCTGTATCTTTAAAAGAAAAGGCTGTTGGGGCGCCTGGGTGGCTCAGTGGGTTAAGGCCTCTGCCTTAGGCTCAGGTCATGATCCCAGGGTCCTGGGATCCAGCCCCACATCCGGCTCTCTGCTCAGCAGGGAGCCTGCTTCCTCCTCTCTCTCTCTGCCTGCCTCTCTGCCTACTTGTGAGCTCTCTCTCTGTCAAATAAATAAATAAAATCTTTAAAAAAAAAAAAAGAAAAGAAAATGCTGTAGTACTCAAATGTTAAACAAGTTTTGAATGATGCCCCTACTGATATTGTAGACTGATACTGTTTACAAGTAAGGGGACGATTTCAAGGGTAAGGGTGCTTAATTGTGAAGAAAGACTAATTAGCTTGTCAAACCCTGACTTTCAGCTATCATGAATGCAACAGATTGTTGCATAATAAACTATAGGTGTATATTTTATTATTTTGTTACTTCTCTTAGTGTTACTACTACAGGTTTTAGAAGAGTTCCAGAATGAACACAATATTACAAAGACATGTATAGCAGCTGAAAGCAATTTTCTATGTTAAACATTACTCTTAAAATTTGAATGTAAGGGGGACACCTGGATGGCTCAGTTGATTAAGCGCTTGCCCTTGGCTCAGGTTGTGATCTTAGATTCCTAGGATCTAGTCCCACATCAGGCTCCCTGCTTGGCAGGGAGTCTGCTTCTGCCTCTGACCTCTCCCCTCTCATGTTCTCTCCTCTCATTCTATCTCTCAAATAAATAAATAAAATCTTAAAAAAAATTGAATACAGGTAAGTTTAGAAATAACACATGGACAGTATGGTACTTATTCAGTCACATTAGCAACTAGAAGGACATTGATTATTAGAATTATGAATATTTTCATAGAAATATTTAATATTTTAATAACTTTTAAAGATTTGCATAAAATTTATTCTTATTAACTACTTGAGATTTGTAATTCAAATATTCACTAACAATAATTTGCTCTTTGCCTTTGAGTTTTATTGGATAACATCAGATATTTAGAGTATTTAAACTTACTTTTTTTGCCATTGGTATTAATTTATATTTAGTTAAATTTATATTTTATTAAATTTATTTACATTTGGAACTTTTAGTGCAATTGTTTTTCTTTTTAGATCAGCACTCTTGAGGTATATAGCCAGCAGCCATATTCTTAGACTTAAAAACTGAAGCATGAAATTTTTTTTCCACTAAATGTAACCTTATTATTTGGTAGAAATTATATTTTGCTTTAAACATTTTATTGCATAATATATTACTGTTGTAACACATATGTCAAGAGAATGTGTAATTTCTAGAACTATACATAAACAAGTCTAGTCAGCATCAATAGATTAATTCAATTTAAATAATTTATTCTACACACCAATATAACATTCTAATATTTTTGAATATGTTATATAACATGGGTTACAAAGATACTAGATAAATCATATTTGATTACTAAATTTGAAAATATATTAATGATAATGTACTTAAAATTTTCTAATAAAAATGTACAGAGAATTTTATTTTATTTTTTATTTATTTATTTTTGGTGTAACAGAATTCATTGTTTATGCACCACACCCAGTACTCCATGTAATATGTGCCCTCCATAATACCCACCACTCAGGCTCACCCAACCTCCCACCCGCTGCTCCTTCAAAAACCCTCAGATTGTTTTTCAGAGTCCATAGTCTCTCATGGTTCATCTCGCCTTCCAATTTCCCTCAACTCCCTTCTCTTCTCCATCTTCCCATGTCCTCCATGTTATTTGTTATGCTCCACAAATAAGTGAAACCATATGATACTTGACTCTCTCTACTTGACTTATTTCACTCAGCATAATCTCTTCCAGTCCTGTCCATGTTGATACAAAAGTTGGGTATTCATCATTTCTGATGGAGGCATAATACTCCATAGTGTATATGGACCACATCTTCCTTATCCATTCATCCGTTGAAGGGCATCCTGGTTCTTTCCACAGTTTGGTGACCGTGGCCATTGCTGCTATGAACATTGGAGTACAGATGGCCCTTCTTTGCACTACATCTGTATTTTTGGGGTACATACCCAGTAGTGCAATTGCAGGGTCATAGGGAAGCTCTATTTTTAATTTCTTGAGGAATCTCCACACTGTTTTCCAAAGTGGCTGCACCAACTTGCATTACCACCAACAGTGTAAGAGGGTTCCCCTTTCTCCACATCCTCTCCAACACACATTGTTTCCTGTCTTGCTAATTTTGGCCATTCTAACTGGTATAAGGTGCTTCTCAATGTGGTTTTAATTTGAATTTCCCTGGTGGCTAGTGATGATGAACATTTTTTTTATGTGTCTGATAACCATTTGTATGTCTTCATTGGAGAAGTATCTGTTCATATCTTCTGCCCATTTTTTGACATGATTATCTCTTTTGTGTGTGTTGAGTTTAAGAAGTTCTTTGTAGATCCTGTATATCAACCTTTTGTCTGTACTGTTATTTTTGAATATCTTCTCCCATTCTGTGGGTTGCCTCTTTGTTTTGTTGACTGTTTCCTGAATAGACTGATATCTAGAAATGAGATTGAAGCAGTGATCAAAAACATCCCAAAAAACAAGAGCCCAGGACATGATGGATTACCTGGGGAATTCTACCAAACTTTCAAAGAAGAAATAACACCTATTCTTCTGAAGCTGTTTCAAAAAATTGAAGCAGAAGGAAAACTTCCAGACTCTTTCTATGAAGCCAGCACTACCCTGATCCCCAAACAAGGCAAAGATTCCACCAAAAAGGAGAATTTCAGATCAATATGACTGATGAATATGGATGCTAAGATTCTCAACAAGATCCTAGCAAATAGGATCCAACAGCACATTAAAAAGATTATCCACCATGACCAGGTGGGATTCATCCCTGGGTTACAAGGATGGTTCAACATTCACAAATCAATCAATGTGATAGAACAAATCAAGAGAAGAGAGAAGAACCACATGGTCCTCTTTGTTGATGCAGAAAAAGCATTTGACAAAATCCAGCATCCGTTCCTGATTAAAATGCTTCAAAGTATAGGGATAGAGGGAACATTCCTCAATTTCCTAAAATCTATCTATGAAAGACCCACAGCAAATATCATCCTCAATGGGAAAAAGCTCGCAGCCTTCCCATTGAGATCAAAAAGACGACAAGGATGCCCACTCTCACCAGTCTTGTTCAACATAGTATTAGAAGTCCTAGCAACAGCAATCAGACAACAAAGAGAAATAAAAGATATCCAAATAGGCAATGAAGAAGTCAAACTCTCTCTCTTCACAGATGACATGATTCTTTACATGGAAAACCCAAAAGACTCCACCCTCAAACTACCAGAACTCATACAGCAATTCAGTAATGTGGCAGGATACAAAATCAATGTATAGAAATCAGTGGCTTTCTTATACACTAACAATGAAAATACAGAAAGGGAAATTAGAGAATTGATTCCATTTACTATAGGAACAAGAACCATAAGATACCTGGGAATAAACCTAATCAAAGAGGTAAAGGATCTGTACTCGAGGACCTACAGAACACTCATGAAAGAAATTGAAGAAGACACAAAATGATGGAAGACCATTCTATGCTCTTGGATCGGAAGAATAAACATTGTTAAAATGTCTATACTGCCTAGAGCAATCTATACTTTCAATGCCATTCTAATCAAAATTCCACAGGTATTTTTCAAAGAGCTGGAGCAAATAATCCAAAAATTTGTATGGAATCAGAAGAGACCCTGAATTGCTAAGGAAATGTTGAAAAAGAACAAAACTGGCAGCATCACGTTACCTGATTTCAATTTTTACTACGAAGCTGTGATCACCAAGACAGCATGGTACTGGCATAAAAACAGACACATAGACCAGTGGAACAGAGTAGAGAGCCCAGAAATGGACCCTCAACTATATGGTCAACTAGTCTTTGACAAAGCAGGAAAAAATATACAGTGGAAAAAAGACAAGTCTCTTCAATAAATGGTGCTGGGAAAATTGGACAGCTACATGTAGAAGAATGAAGCTCTACCATTCTCTTACACCATACACAAAGATAAATTCAAAATGGATAAAAGACCTCAATGTGAGACAGGAATCCAACAGAATCCAAAGAGGTAGTAACCTCTTTGATATCAACCACAGCAAATTATCTCAAGATATGTCTCCAAAGGCAAAGGAAACAAAAGCGAAAATGAACTTTTGGGACTTCATCAAGATCAAAAGCTTCTTTATGGAGAATTTTTTTTTTTGCATTTTTTTCCAATTTATTTATTTTCAGAAAAACAGTATTCATTATTTTTTCACCACACCCAGTGCTCCATGCAAGCCGTGCTCTCTATAATACCCACCACCTGGTACCCCAACCTCCCACCCCCCCGCCACTTCAAACCCCTCAGATTGTTTTTCAGAGTCCATAGTCTCTCATGGTTCGCCTCCCCTTCTAATTTATCCAAAAGCACATACCCTCCCCAATGTCCATAACCCTACCCCCCTTCTCCCAACCCCCCTCCCCCCAGCAACCCACAGTTTGTTTCATGAGATTAAGAGTTATTTATGGTTTGTCTCCCTCCCTGTCCCATCTTGTTTCATGGATTCTTCTCCTACCCACTTAAGCCCCCATGTTGCATCACCACTTCCTCATATCAGGGAGATCATATGATAGTTGTCTTTCTCCGCTTGACTTATTTCGCTAAGCATGATATGCTCTAGTTCCATCCATGTTGTCGCAAATGGCAAGATTTCGTTTCTTTTGATGGCTGCATAGTATTCCATCGTGTAAATTGAAAATTGGGCGAAGTTGTATTGGTAGTACTATAACTAGAACATTACGGAACTAAACGGTTAAGGGTAATATAAATAAATGACAAATGTGTCAGAGATTACAATCCCACACAACTGTTGACAGCACATTTTTTTAAACTTTTCTTTAATCTATTTAGAGAGAGAGAGTGAGCAGGGGCAGAGGGAGAGGGACAGAGAGAGAAGCTCAAATAGACTCTCTGCTGGGAATGGAACCCAATACAGGGTTGGAGCCCAGAACCCCCAGATCATGACCTGAGGCAAAATCAAGAGTTGGGGGCTCAACTGACTGAGCCACCCAGGTACCCCCTGATAATATTTTATAACATGCCACACCCCATCAGTAGCTATATATATATGGTTACAAATGGAAGTTGTGGAGAGAGCTGAGAAATTCACTCAAACTAAGAACAGTCCATTCTAAATGCATACTCTATTGAAATATCTATCATTTCTTCTAATGGTTTGGAATCTTTAAAAAGTATATTCATTTTAGGGTCATTTATATTCATTATTATTAGTTTATTAGTTTTGTTCATTTACTGTTACTCTATTAAGCATATAATAACATGTTTTGAAATATTTTCTATTGTTTAAAATGTATATATTCTGAAATATACTTTAATAATCTTCTGGTTTTGCTCAATTTGAAAAATATATGGAGAGTAACAATCTTGGTATTTGTTAGTTCTTTTTCTAGACTTCTGGATATTTTCTTTTTTTGGAGGGGAGTGTTTTCTAATTTCTTTAGCTTGCTTCAGAATTCCAAAGGATGAAATTTGTATCCAAAATGTATTGAAAATAATTTTTTTAAAGATACCAAACATCTGCTTTTCTTTTATTATAGAGTTAATAATTGTAGAATTTGGAATTTTATTTTACATTTAATTTAAGATTTTTTTGAATATACTGATTCATTTTTCAAATATAGAAAATATTATAATTATGTATGGTATGAATCTTGGGAAGTCCTTTGAGTTTCTGTTTCCTGTGAGTAATATTATTATTATTTACTAAAATAATGTCACAAATTAATTAGACATGAGAGTAAGAAATATTTCTCATATATACCATACAATAATGTTTTCATAGTTTTCTAAACAATTATAAAATTTATAACTAATATAGATTAGCTATACACATGTGAAAGTAGAGAAGAAAACCAATGTACCATAAATTCTTAATCAAATATGAATTATTTATTGACAATAATAATTATATTATCTTCAACTTCATGTGGTAGATCAACTATAATCCCTAAGGAGCTTCACAATTATAATTCTTCAGTTTGTTTTTTGTACTATGTGAGAAGTACGTACTCACAACCCTGTAGTTTACCATGAGGGAAAAGTGCTCATTTTGTGCTTTCTGAAAATGCAAACTAAATTATGCTAAAGAAGATATAAAATTGTGTCATCTACATGTAAATTGGTTTTGGAGCCTGAGGGAGGGATGAGTTTTGTAGATATTATGTTAAGATTCTATCATAGTATCTACTGGATTAGATTTTATTAAGTACAATAAAAACAACTTTTTTTGCAGAAACTAAATTGAACTGAAGTAGATAATTAATTATTGAAATTCTTTAATTCCTTCACAATGCAGTTATAAAAATAGTAAGAGTGTAATGTTTTTTGAACATTAAAGTATATACCTTTCTTACCTAATGAAGCTTTTAACCCACTAGCTACTACACAAATGAAGGTTTTTAAATTCAATTATACCTTAAAATACTTTTGAACCTGAAACAGCTAATGAAACAAGAGTATTTTTACTGTTATTTTGTCTAATCAGAGAAAGCTTTGCTATTGATTCCATAAAAGGTCTCAAATTTAGAAATCTTTAGAATTCTAACTGTAAAAACTTTGGCAAATAGGAGTAACTCAAAAATTTTCTTGAAACTGAAAGGAAAGTGTATTTGCTTATATTTGTTTGAAAGCATATTTTAGCTAAAACATTTCAAATATACTATCCTTGAATCGTGAAGATAATGCAGTCTACAAATATTTGTCATTGGGCTGAGATTTGAGGGAGAAAGATCTATATTTTAGAATATCACCATGCTGATAACAAATATAATTTTTTAAAATAAAAGTTTTATTTTTAATCCTTTATTAATAGTGATATAGCTATCACATGGTGATAAAAAATATACACTTACCCAATTAAACTGTTTACTAAAAAATGTTTATTTCTTGGGAACCTGGGTGGCTCAGTCGGTTAAGCATCTGCCTTCAGCTCAGGTCATGATGCCAGATCCTGGGATTGAGGCCTGCATCAGGCTCCTGCTCATCGGTGAGTCTGCTTCTCCCTTTGTACTTCACCCCACTCGTGCTCTTGCTGTCTCCCCCTTTCTCTCAAATAATAAGTAAAATATTAAAAATAATGCTTATTTGTGACTATAGAGGTAAATAATTAAAAATTTAAATGTAAACTATTAAAAACTTGGAGATTATTTAGTCTAATATTTTCTTTTTTTTTCAATTTATTTATTTTCAGAAAAACAGTATTCATTATTTTTTCACCACACCCAGTGCTCCATGCAAGCCGTGACCTCTATAATACCCACCACCTGGTACCCCAACCTCCCACCCCCCCGCCACTTCAAACCCCTCAGATTGTTTTTCAGAGTCCATAGTTTCTCATGGTTCACCTCCCCTTCCAATTTACCCAAATTCCCTACTCCTCTCTAACGCCCCTTGTCCTCCATGCTATTTGTTATGCTCCACAAATAAGTGAAACCATATGATAATTGACTCTCTCTGCTTGACTTATTTCACTCAGCATAGTCTAATATTTTCTTATTCATAAATTAGGAAACTAAGGCTAAGGTCTATTAAAAAACGTACACGGGGTTATCTAACAAGTTAGTGACAGGACTGGGGTTACAACTTTAACTTTCAATAACACAATAATCATACCTTGTTGCAGAAATAACTACTGTCCACCAAAATTTCTGCCCTCCTTCCTCAGTATCTAGAGGCTATGGAGAAGTAGCTACTTACTCCCAAGTCACTATAACATCAAGATTTGGCCATTTGATTCTAGCAACGCAGTTCAAGTGAAAATAATCTGTATTATTTCCTAATCAAAGCTTTTAAAAACTTGGTGTGTCTTTAATTCTCCCATTGACCCATCTGGGCACAGATTATTAACCCTTTAATGGATGACAATGCAACAAAATCAAAGATCGGGTATCTGAATCACTATTGGGAGGAAAGCTGCCTTCTAACTTGTAGCTTCAACCTTGTTATCTTGAGAGAGAAACTTTTATTGTTAAGCCACTGAAACCTTGGGGCTTACATGAAAATGCAACTTGTTAAATTAATACAAAACCTTTTCTTATGAAATAAGATATTTAAATAGAATCAACTTTACTAGCTCTAATTATTTTAACATTTACATATATGTTTTCCTTATAAAAAAGGAATAGAACTTGGATGAATTCTTAACTAATCTTTTTCCTGAATTATTTTTGTATCATGCCTTAAATTCTATGAAGTAATAAAAACCTACAAATTCATTGTCTAGTAAATCTTAACTATGGAGAACAAATTGATAGTTACCAAAGTTCGGGGGGATAGGTAAAGTAGATGATGTGGATTAAAGAGTGCACTTTTGATGAGCACTGGATGATGGAATTGTTGAATCACTAAATTCTATACCCAAAATTAATAAGACTATATGTTAACTAACTGAAATTTAAATAAAAACTTGGAAGAAGTATTGCACACATATTAATTAGATGAAGTTAATTGACAGGACTGTTGTGTCATTTTGGTGAATTGACTCTTTTCTCATTATGGAGCACCCTTCTCTATCCAAGATAATTATCCTTGTTCTAAAGTATGCCTTGTTTGAAATTAATGTAGCTACTCCAGACTTGTTTTGATTAGTGTTAACATGCTTAGTGTTTTGATTAGTGTTAACATGCTATATTTCTACTTCTTTTTATTTTTAACTTCTCTTAGTTTTCTTATAGATAAGTGTTGTGGGTTGAATGTTTGTGTCTCCCCTCTTCCCTACTCCACAGATTCATATGTTGAAACCTTACTTTCCAATGTCAGAATATCAGGTGATGCAACCTTTAAGAGGTAACTAGGATTAGATAAGGTCATGAGGGTGGAGTATTCACGAATGGGATAAGTGCCCTTATAAGAGAGCTTTTTTCCCTTCTCTGCTGTCTGCCATGTAAGGATACAAAAAGTTGTCAATCTGCAGTCCCAGATTGGAGCTTCACCAAAACTTGGTCATGCTGGCACCTTGATCTCCAACTGTCAGCCTCTAGAATTGTGAGAAATATATTTCTGTTGCTTATAAGTCACCCTATTTATGGTATTTTGTTATATAGCTGCTTGAGAACAAAGACAAGATAAAGTTGAGTCTTTTTACATACATTAGGGCAATTTCTTTGTTTTATATGATGTATTTAGATCACATTAGAATTCTTATTAATATAGTTTGTATCTACATGTTTGTAACTGTAATTTGTTGCATTTGTTTTTTGTTAGTTTGTTTGTATTTTTCCCTTGTTTCTGGTTTTGTTGGCTTTAATTGACCATTTTATATGATTTGATTCATTTTATATGATTTGATTCTCTTAGCATGTAATTACATTTTTAAAAAAATGAGACATTGACCTAGAGGTGCAATATGTATTTTTAACAAATCTAGGTCCACCTTCAAATATCACTGTAACTTGTAACAGAGTGTTTCTAATTCTTTCTTCCTTTCCCTAAGGACATTTTTGTCATTCATTTCACTTATCAATAGCCTATAAGCACTCAATACTTTATTGCTATTACTTCTTTAAACAAGTATTTTTTAAGGCTATTTAGGATAAGAAAAATAAAATATTTCATTTTAAATTTATTTATTCCTTTTCTGATATTCTTCCTTTGTTTATGCAGATCAAATTTCTGATATATTATCTTAACATTTATTGTATAATAGGTCTACTAACTGCAAATTCTTTCAGTTTTTGTTCGTCTAAGGAAGTCTTTATTTATCCCTCACTGTTGAAGGATAATTTCAATGCATATAGGTTTCTAGGTTGGTGTTTTTGTTGTTTTTTTTTCTTTCCACACTTCAAATACTTCCGTCTGCTCTCCATGGTTTCTGATGAGAAGTCTGATGTAATTATTTTACTTGTTTTTCTACAGGTAATTTTTCCCCCTTTGGCTCCTCTCATTATTTTCCCTTTGTATGTGCATATATATGTATTTTCTTGTATCCATCCTATGTGATTTTAGAGAGCTTCCTGGATCTGTTGTTCGGTGTCTGTCATTAATTTTAGAATTAATTTTTGGTAATTCAAATAATTACTTCTAATATTCTCCATTCTTTTTTTCTCCTCTTTCTGGTATTTCAGTCATGCATATGTTACATGTTTTGCAATTACCCCACAGCTCTTTTTTCTCTTTACATTTAAATTTGGAATGTTTCATTGACCTATTTTTTTTTAATTTATTTATTTGACAGAGAGAGATCACAAGTAGGCAGAGAGGGAGGCAGAGAGAGAGGAGGAAGCAGGCTCCCCGCTAAGCGGAGAGCCCAATGCGGGGCTCCATCCCAGAACCCTGAGATCATAACCTGAGCTGAAGGCAGAGGCTTCAACCCACTGAGCCACCCAGGCACCCTCACTGACCTATTTTAAACCACACTAATTAATTCCTTTGCTATGTCCTGTCAATTGAAAAGTCCATCAAAATAACTATTTCTATTACAGTTTTTTTAAGGTTTCTATTACACTTTTTAATTTTTTTAGAGTTTTTAATCTCAGTGCTTCAATTTCTCATCTGTTCTTGCATAATGTCTACTTTTATCCTTTAGAGCCCCTAACTAATATTAATTGCAGTTATTTTAAGTTCCTCATCTGATATTCAAAATAAGAATATAACCTGAATCTGGCTCTATTTCCTTTTGTCTCTTTAGAGTGTATTTTTCATTTTAGTATGCCTTGCAATTTTTTGGGTGAAAGTCAAATGTGCTGCATCAGGGAATGGAAACTAAAGTAAATAGGCTTTAGTGTGAGGTTTTATGTTAACCTGGTTAGAATATGGACAGGGTTGAACCTTTATTGTAGTTATAAATGCTAGGTGATTCAGGGCTCTTTAGTATTCCTGTTTTGTCTACACTATTGTTTTTAGACTTCCTTTAGAACTTCTCCTTAGTGGGGCACCTGTGTGTCTTAGTTGATTATGTGTCCAATTCTTGATTTCAGCTGAGATCATGACCTCAGGGTCTTGAGATTGAGCCCCACCTTGGACTGCATGCTAGGCAGAGTCTGCTTGAGAGTCTCTACTTTCCCCCACCCTCTCAGAAATAAACTATTTAATTAATTACAAAAAAAAAAAGATCTTCTCCTTAGATACAGTTTGGCCTTGCTGTTCTTTCAGCTGTAATTCAAAGTTATTTTACTAGAGCCCTGTTGGTGGGCAGTAGGGTATGGAAGATAAATATTCTGTAATCTTATAAGGAGACTTCCATTTGTGTGTCTGGGCTGTGACCCTCACAACTGTGACCTTCACAAGTTTTTTTTCTCACCTTTTGGTGAGACAACAAGGTCATAGGGATTGGAATGGAACAAGTGTCTCCTTACCAAGTGATATAAGGCTCTAGAAAAGCCTTTTCCCTTTGAGAGTAGGCCTTTGCTATGGAGAACACTCCACAGCTTATTTCAGATGGTTATTCTTTCCCTTTCTCTATCAGCACCATGGAATAATTTTTCTTCACTCTGCATCATGAGAACCTGGCAGGGTTTCTAGGATTAAAATGTGTTATAGTATGCAAGCCTCCCTGAAACTACAGCTCCCAGAAGTTTCCCACTGTCAAGCTAGTCCACACATAGATTGTTAATTCATCAAATTTACCATTTGAGTGTTTCTGCCAGTTTATGGCATAGTGGTTTTCTTCAGGTAAGCAGATCTTGGCTGCAACTCCTGAGTTTTCCTGTCTCTGTAGATTTCAGATCCGTGTTTTGCCTTGTGACCTCAGTTCTCTGATGGGTCCCAGAGAATCACTGATTTCAACTTTTTCAGCTTTTCCCTTGATATAAGGATAGGAATCATGACATCCACATTCTTTACATATGACAGATTAAACTGGAAGTCCTCATATCCAGTTTTTAGTACATATTCATTCAACCAACTAGTGTTTTACCACCTATTTTAAGTATAAAAGCTGTTTCAGTTACCCGCTCCAATTCTTAGTGAGGAAACAAACTGCTCTGAGATTAATAAGCAGTATGGTTTGTCCATTAAATATTATTTTCTTACTCATATCTGTACAATTGTATCAATGAAATGCATACCTCAGTTAGAAGAAATATATGCAAATGGGTATAATGAATAAAAAATTTTCTGTTTTAAACCTTTATCTTCTTAAGTTTCTTATTTTTTAAGGCAAGCAAATCTTAGAATTGATTAATAACAGTCCAAGTTAACATTCACTAGGAGAGCTACTGGTAAACACCCTGTATAATCCACTTATCAGTCATGTGGCAACACTTATTTATGGAAATTTTAGTCATAGCCATTTTTGAGCAAGTCATTACCTTTTGACATTGGGTGTCAATATCAAAAAACAAAATGTTTGGGTTTTTTTTGCTGCTTTTGTATTGTCAATTTTATCAAGGCAAGGGAAATATGTAGTTTTTCATCTCACTGTATATAACATAATCACCTGCATGCTTGTTCATTTCATGAATTCCAGGAGCTAATTCTAAAGATTTGATTTAGGCCTTTGCCTTAGCATTCTTATTTCCTTCTGAGGCTGCAGCACTTCTTGTTTGTTCATTTGTTCATTGTTCAGTGGACTCATTCATTCTTACTTGGAATTCCTGCAGAGATTCTCTATGTAAAAATATAAATAATCTCTAAGCTTCTAGAAATAGGTATATTTACCTAGGATTAAAAAAAAAAAAAAAGAAAGAAACAAAACAAACAAACCCCTCAAAACAAAACAACTGTGTATTCTACTAGGAGAATTTGTTCCTCTTATAAGTATGGATTATTGATGCTAAAGCAACTTTGCATGTAAACCGGGTTGAACAAATAATTGAATAAATTTAGATAACAAGATTCATATTTCTTATTGAGAAGTTATAAATAAGCAAGGAAGTTGTTCCATATTGACCCTGTTGCTTCTAATTAAAGGCAGTAGTAGTATGAACTTAGGTTTATTTTAATATATATCCAAACCAATTGATACAGAATATATATGGGTATATGGGTGTTCATGATTTGGTATACACACAAGTATTTCCTTGTGTAAGTTGCTGGCATTGCTCAGAGACAATGACAGCCCAGTAGAAACAAGCACACCCACCACTCAGATTTGGTTTCCAAATACCACTTTCTATTAAAGGAATCAGAGATCCTAGGAGAATTGGTTGATTTTAGTGCTAGGGAAGAGATTATACAAACAATCCTGCAGTATCTTGTAGTTCCAGTATGTAAGGGAATTTAACAACAACAACAAAGTTAATTAAATTAAATTAAATTAAATTAAAATAAAGGCATTTCAAAGTTGACAGTAAAGCCAACCCGAAAGTGCTTCCAATGGTAACAACAGGAACAATTTGAGAAGCAAAATGGATAACAGTAGTGTTGGATTTTAACCCAAAGGTTCTGATAAATATATGAACCTATAATGATAGAAATAAATGATTAGAAAAATGAATTCAGGAAAAGAGACAAATGCTCTTTCATGAAAAATTCCAAATAGCAAATGTATATGGTTACTTGTCCAGAATTATTTACTCAACCTGGATGCTTCCTCTTTCCTTGAGTGTATGCTGGACTTTTTGACCTTCTTTCAAAGAATAGGTACGCTTTAGCAAAGTTTGTCTTTAAAGGGAAGATTGTAAATATTTTAGGCTTTGAGGGCCATAAATCTCTATAGAAACCACTTTTTTTTTTAGAAACTACTATGTTATTGTAAAAATGTGTGAAAGCAGCCATAATTCATAAAACATAAGTGAATGGGTATGACGACATTCCAATAAAACTTTGTTTACAAAAACACATGGAAGGCCTAGTTTGACCAGTGGGCTATAGTTCTTCAACCTTTAGAATAAAGCATGAGAGAGAAAAATAATAACTTTGTAGTGGAGAAGCCTGTCCAGCACTACCTTAATCAAGTAATGAAAGGTTATGTCAACGGTGATAAGACATCTAGACATTATGAACTCCCTGAAAGAAGATGAGAAGGGCTCTTCACTTTTGTAGTGTTCATTTCCCACACATACAGCTCCAGTGTAATAATAAAATATTAGACATACTCAAATTAAGGTGCATTTTATAAAATATCTTTTACTATTCAAAACCATCAAGGTCATAAATAACAAAGACCTAGAAGTACATCTTTTTAAGTTCCCTGTCAAAACAGCTCTTTATATTCCAATTTGAATAAATTTATATCTAATTAAAAAGTAGACTAAGATTTATTTTTCCTGTACTTAGAGTGGGGGAAATCCAAGGCTTTTGCAATGATATGGGCCAAATGGCTTCAGATTAGTATGCCAAAACTTCTGTGATTTTATTTTGGGCATTCTAAGTGGCTCCAAGTTGAATCTTGAAAATGTTATGATGCTATGGTCTGCTTATGTCCATTCAAAATTCATGTGTTGAAACTTGATCCCCAACGTAATTGTATTAGAAAGTGAGACCTTTGAGTGGTGATCAGGCCATGAGGACGGATCCCTCATGAATGCTATTAGTGCCCTTATAAAAGCTGTCAAGGAAAACTCCCTTGCCTCTTCCAACATGTGAAAGACACAGGAAAAAAGTTTACATCTATAAATCTGTAACTGAATTCTCACCAGACACTAAATCTGCTGGCACCTTGATCTTAGATATCTCAGTCTCCATGACTCTGAGAACTATATTTCTGTTGTTTAAAAGCTACTCATTCTCTGGCATTTTGTTATAGCAGCCTGAATGAACTAAGACACATGGTGATAGATAAAAGTCATTGTTACTGTATGATTTGAAAATTGACCGTAATGAATCACTTGGTCATAGCATGATTACTTGCATGTGTGATTGGAAAGGCTGGTACGTGCAAATGGGAGGCTCCGCCTTTTCCACTGAATGCCAATGAAATATGCTTTTTATCTAGTTTTTCTTGTATGTGATAAAGAAAGCCTTTTCCAATTTTCCAGGTCTTAAGCTATAGTAAACATTAAGAAATATAAAATTTTATGATAGCAACCAAAGATCACTGCTCTGATTAAGGAAATGGTGGAAGCAGAAGCATTGATTTCCATTGACTCCCTTTTTAATATCCATGTTAGGCTGGTGCTCTACTTGTATTATTCGTAGAGACTGACAAAAAACTATAAGATTAACAAGGTGGTTTCCCAGATCACTCTAACCAAATCTGATATGGTGAAGACCACACAGCAATTGCAACAAGCTGAACATGACTGATAGAATGTAATGCACTGTTCTAATGCTTAATTTTCAATTTCTACTGTACAGTCCAGTCAGATAAAATTTCTGTTTTAAGGAATAGTGTTCAATATTTAAGTTTTTTCAAAAGAATATTAAGTGTCTGCATACTGTCTGAATCTAGGGCAGTGGGACCTGGGCTTCATGACCTTCCAAAGTAAGTTTATATACTACACTGCTGATACCATAATTCCTTAGAGGAAGAATCCCAGGATTTAAGAACTTAGTTACCCATAACCCAACTAGAGCATGGCTCACACACCCAGCTAAATTCAAGGTCCAAGCCAGTCTGTGAAATATTTGTCAACTACATGGGAAGACATAAGTTGGAATATCCTGTGCACTACTATAAGAAATAATTATTTCCTATTGCTAGTGCCACTGACAGGAAAAGACTGATGAGACTCTGGATTTGGACAAAATCACATTGCTTACTTAAGAATACTTTGGGTCTCTATTCACAAAGTCACCAGAAAGAGATGTGAATTTAAATGGAGCTTTGGGCAGAAATATGCATTAAATTCTTCATAAAAATTTGTGGCCCTAGAATTCCCACTGGAATCTATGACCTGAGTTATCAGATGATTTTAAAATTGTCTGCAACTAGAAAGCACAACATGAGCTTTTGGCAAAAACTGAATAATGCTACTCAGCAAAAACCACTGAGATTTTTGAATCAAAAGCTGCCTGATGCAACTGTTCATCATAGCTCTTTGAAAGATAATTGCTAGCTTTTTATTGAACATTTGTAGAACATGCCTCCACCCTGGAAGTACATAAAATAATCCTGAGACAAGTAATCACTAGTAGATAATATATGGGAAACATCCTAGTACAAAAGGAGCTGATCAGTACAGCTCATTGATAAAATGGAAATGTCATATTCAACATCATGAAACGTAGAAAAGATTGGGGTAAATTCACCACATACATAAACAGATTGCCTGAAGGGGCAAGACAGAGCCCTCTGAGGATCCTGCCCATTACTGTATCTCTGAATCCTATGATCATCTCCTAGTCAGTAGAAAACAAGCTGCTGGATTCTCTGTTGGGAGTTCTTAGATGGAGATTTGTCTTGCTGTTTTGAAATTGGCTTTGATATTTTCTGCCATTCATAAACTTTGGTAGAAGGAAGCAGCATCAGCTTTGCACAGTGGGCAAAGCTGTGGGCTCTTTGGTTAAGGATGGAGGAGATACTAAGTTTGATTCCTCAGAGAAGTGTTTGAATATTTACTTAAACTTGATCCTGTTTCAATAGCCTCGTGGAACAGTAGAATGGTCAGTTATGTGGGCCCATGGTAACTAGACAGTGTTTTAAAATCCTACATGTGCCACTCTTGTTATGGAATTTAAAGAAAGATAGAGTGCACTGAAATCCTAAAGACAGACTTTTGAAAATGGCTGTTGACTGATATTTCATAGTAAATTTTATGTAGGCCTTGGTTATCATATGACAGAAGCAACCATAGAGAATGCAATCAAAATTATGAAAAGTAGGGCGCCTGGGTGGCTCAGTGGGTTAAGCCACTGACTTCGGCTCAGGTCATGATCTCAGGGTCCTGGGATCGAGTCCCGCAACGGGCTCTCTGCTCAACAGGGAGCCTGCTTCCATCTCTCTCTCGCTCTCTGCCTGGCTCTCTATCTACTTGTGATCTCTCTCTATCAAATAAATAAATAAAATCTTTAAAAAATTATGAAAAGTAAATTGCATATCATGTTGACTTACCTGGTCATATTTCATTTGATAAAGCAATTCACTGTATATTTTTACTTTACTACTTCACCATTTTACTGCCACTAATAAACAAAAAAAATGGCAGGAAAGCATACTACATGGACATATCATATTCTTTATCATTCCAACAACTGAAGTCTCCTTTAAATTTAGAATGAGCAATTAAAATACCTACTGCTGAATAGGTGGTGGGAAAGTTTGAAGGGGATGGGTAAAGTTTTTAAATTTATTTTTTATTCCTTTCTTATTTTTATTTATTTTAATTTTTTAAAAGGTTTTATTTATTTATTTGACAGAGGGAGTGAGAGATCACAAGCAGGCAGAGAGGCAGGCAGAGAGAGAGGAGGAAGCAGGCTCATCGCTGAACAGAGAGCCCGATGCGGAGCTTGATCCCAGGACCCTGAGATCATGATCTGAGCTGAAGGCAGAGGCTCAACCCACTGAGCCATCCAGGCACCCCTTTTTATTCCTTTTTTAAAAATTTAAATTTAATTAATCAACATATAGTACATTAGTTTCAGATGTAGAGTTCAATAATTCATCAGTTGCATATAACACCGAGTGCTTACCACATCACCTGCCTTCCTTAATGCCCATCACTCATTTACCCCATCCCCCATCCACCTCCTGTCCAGTACCCTTCAGTTTGTTTTCTATAGTTAAAAATCTCTCATGGTTTGTCTCCCTCACTGATTACTTCCCATTTGGTTTCCCTCTCTTCCTCTATGATCCTCTGTGGTGTTTCTTATATTCCACATATGAGTGAAACCATATGATAATTGTCTTTCTCTGATTGATTTATTTCACTTAGCATAATACACTCCAGATCCATCTGTGTCGATGTAAATGAGAGGTTAAGTATTCGTCTTTTTTGATGGCTGAGTAGTATTCCATTGTATGTATGTATACAATATCTTCTTTATCTATTCATCTGTCAATGGACATCTTGGCCCTTTCCATAGTTTGGCTATTGTGGACATTGCTGCTATAAACATTGGAGTGTATGTGCCCCTTCAGATCATTATATTTGTATCTTTGGGGTAAATACCTAGTAGCGTACTTGCTAGGTTGAAGGGTAGCTCTATTTTTAACTTCTTGAAGAATGGCTAACTTGATTAAAATGGTATCTTCACACTAAGGAAGAGAGAAAGTAAAGTAGTTTGGAAGCTCCAGTGAAAAAATTTCTGGCATAAAAGTTGAAAGAGGGAGTGATGGATATTGCTGTATATTCCTTTATTTATTTTCCTTTTCACAGATTTGTTCCCATTCTTTTTTTTTTTTCAATTTATTTATTTTAAGAAAAACAGTATTCATTATTTTTTTACCACACCCAGTGCTCCATGCAAGCCGTGCCCTCTATAATACCCACCCCCTGGTACCCCGACCTCCCACCCCCCCGCCACTTCAAACCCCTCAGATTGTTTTTCAGAGTCCATAGTCTCTCGTGATTCACCTCCCCGTCCAATTTACCTCAACTCCCTTCTCCTCTCTAATACCCCTTGTCCTCTATGATATTTGTTATGCTCCACAAATAAGTGAAACCATATGATAATTGTTCTCATTCTTTTTCTGATCCTGCTTCCCTGGAACAGTGGTTGCAATTACATGTCTTAGTGGAGTAAACTATTACATACAACATGTGATTTGTAACAAAATATTTGACATATTCATTCTTAAAGGAGCTTCACTATGGGCTGTTACCTATGTAACCATATTGGGTGAACTGGATGCCACACCTTTACCAAGTGGAAGATACCATTGTGTAACTCTATCTGCCAAATCCTACTATGTCTTTCTGGGGACTGGCATTACTTATTGAACTAATGTACAAACAGTACAGACCAGCCAAACCAAACCAACAACAACAACAATAACAACAAAAAGAGTGTTTGGTGATACATAGTTAATAAGAAAATATGGGAAGAAATTATGGTGAAACTGAAAAGGTTCACACTGTGAGTTATCACCAACAAGTAGGTAGACACATCCGCACGAGTACACCTCAGCATGAAATAATATTCTCAGTTACCTTTTTCTGATCTGGTACTAACATATGGCTAATGCTGGGAGGATCATCTCACCTTTTTCCTCTAGAGAAGGGAAGTTGGGATTATCCTGATTATGGTTTAGCATGAGGACTCTACCTGGTTAATCTGGGGGAAAGATAAGATGCTGGACTTTCTCATGATTCAACTGACCAATGGCTGGCTCAAGCCACCATTTGAATTACAACGTGAAAATTTTCACTATTTTGGTTCTTTTTCAAGTATTCTAAGAGAAATGCTACCGCTGAATCGTGAGGATAGAGGGTCGCTTTGCAGCTGAGCATCTGTTCACTGTGATGGTGAATGTTGATGATGAGCTGCTCAGACAGACACCTGGTTATAACGGGAAGCACACTGCTACTGCACTTGCCCAGTGTGTCAGAACTTGATTTGTTTATTCAAATCTATAAATTGTGAATGTGGAAGGAAGGACTACAAGGAATGCTATTTATAATTTACACAGGCCTGAGTGGAGTGGTCTGAAGAGTGGTATGGCGGCCACGTAACACTGACTCTACTTTGAAACTTCTAAGGAGCCAGTTGTAGGAAGCCTCATGACACACCCAGACTGAGTTGTACTTGAGGCTAGAATATCCCCAACTGACTGTTCGGAGTACACAGTAGTTTTTTGTGCACATGGTAAACTGTAGTCTTGTGTACACATGATACAGCCAACCTGTGCTGGAAGCCAGGGTTATACAATGTCAACAGGGTATATAAGTAATGAGACCTGATTCCCCCAGGTCTCATGTGTTAATAGTTTAGACCCAGCCTCAGATTATATTTCAAACAAAAATTGCATGCCCTGGGGCGCCTGGGTGGCTCAGTGGGTTAAAGCCTCTGCCTTCAGCTCGGGTCATGGTCTCAGGGTCTTGGGATCGAGCCCCACGTCGGGCTCTCTGCTCAGCAGGGAGCCTGCTTCCTCCTCTCTCTCTGCCTGCCTCTCTGCCTACTTGTCATCTCTGTCTGTCAAATAAATAAATAAAATCCTAAAAAAAAATTGCATGCCCTTTTTTCAAAGATTTGTCTATTTATAGGGAGAGAGAGAGCACGTAGAAGTGGGGGGAGGAGCAGAGGGAGAGAATCTTCAAGCAGACTCTGCTGGGAGGAGAACCTCATGTGGGGCTGGATCTCATGACTCATGAGATCATGAGATCATAACCTGAGCTGAAAGCAAGAGTCAGATTCTCAGCCAACTGAGCCATCCAGGCATTCCCAAAATTACATTCTTGAAGACAAGCTATTATAATTAGACTTGATTGATTGAAAAGGTACACTCCCTAGTGCAGAAGTGATTTTTTATATTAAGGAATAAATATTTAGGCAGTGCTTTCTATATGTCTGATGCTGAATGAGTAACTGGAGAAACAAAGACATTGTAACAGAAGCTGTGATGTTCCTCTCGTATCCCATGGTGATCACCAAGCATTCATTAGCTCTTTTCAAAGATATTGGCCACAGTTGGCAGTCACCAGGGGAGATTAATGAAATACAAGAGGACTGAATGTATCCCCAACCTGAGAACCACAACTGTCAACAATTCCCTAAGAGAGCTGCAAGCTCACACAGGAAGAACTATTGGATATTTTGATTTCTCTAGAATTTAATGTTGTTACAGAGTGGATTTGCAGTTGAAGTGGGAATGTTCTGTCTTTATCTCAGGATGCGTGATACCTGTCTTTTCATTCTTGGCCAAGATAAGACCAGAGGGATGTATGATGTGCTGTTTAAAGTCTGATACCACCCTGCTGATCCCCAAGGTTAGCTTCTTTACCTGGGCTAGTTGGTTTGAAAACCCTGTCTTAGCTATTTGAGGGGCCATCTGGATCTTTTTCTGGCTGCTCTCTCAGGAGCAAGATTCCAGCAGAATGCAGAATGATCATGGCAGTTCAAACCCCAGACCATGTGGTCTGGCTGCACAAAATGTGTAGGCACATGGAGCTCTGCTATGGGATATTTCTCAGATCTGTGATGTTTGCTTGCACTCTTTCTCACTGCACTGTATCCTTTACCTTTAAATAAAAGCCTTATGTGAATGTACTCTGTAGGATCTGGTGGAGCCTTTGAAATACCCAAACTTGGATTACAATATAAATGCTCCTCTATAGGAGGAGTCTTAGGAACCCAGTCTTAGAAAACCAAACTATCAAGTACACTTATGGGAAGTATGTCACTGGACAGCATGGCCTCATTCTTGTTCTCTACTGACATGGACACCGTGGATAAAATGGGAACATATCCTATCTCCTTGGGATAAAACAAATATTTTTAATACAGGCTCTTCCTATGGGGGTAAAGAGAATATTACATAATGATACTGAGAAGCCGATGTCACTAAAACCTGTGTATGATATATGAGGTATAATTGTGTCCATAAATTAAATAGAGCACAAAATGTAATAAATCATGTTCTCTACTTACTTCTCCTGTCACTGAGGATGGGGGGTAAGAAAAGATCTTTTTATTGAAAGGAATGAAATTGATCCCATAATTTAATTAATAGATGTTGTGTTAAACATTAATTGATGGGGCTACCTGATGTAACAAAGAGTATAAATTTATTAATAGAATTAAGTAAAAATAAAATATTTGTAGCTAGTGATTCCTGGGATTAGAAAAGAATTCAGGAGGGCCAGTTTGAAGCCTCCACCTAATTCGATAACTATGAAAGATAATAGATCATGAAAAAATGAAATGTGAACATGTCAACAACCATAACAAGATAATTGTCTAAACATGTTACCAGTAGTTTGTAGCAGAAAGCTCCAAGGGTCTTTATCTGTACAATATATGTAGCATGATATATCTGGTCTGTCTTGATTGCTTATTAAAAACAAAAACAAGAACAAACCTGGACTTTATGGGTTTATGTGGCAGGACTAACTGGATGATGGATAGTCATGTAGCTGTATAAATGGGGGAATCTCAAATGGAATCAGATTAAATGGCCTTATTTGTGCCAGCATTTTCTCATACATTCTTCAAATCTCTCCTATTAATTTGAAACAAAAAAGAATCCCAACAGAGGAGAAATATAAATTTGGGGAAATTGAATTCAGCAATTCCTTGATCCTTTAGGAAAAGAACATTTCATTAGTTTCAGGGGCTTGCTTCATCATTTGAATCCTTCATAAAGATTGGTGCTGGGTTAAATGTATGGTTTCTGTTAACTCTGCTTTGATAATTCAGCCATTTGAGTTAGCACAAAACTGATATAAACAGTATCCTTTCACAATACCACTCAAGAAAAAAATTTAAAGTATATAAATATAATACAACTCAAATGGAAGCATAATATCATGAAAATGAATTTTTAGGTTAAAATACACACAAGCACAAAAATGAACCATTTTTTCATGCATATTTTAAGAAAATTTCACGGAGGTGCTTATATATATCTCATTAACAATCTTAAAAAATAATAAGAAATTTATCCATTTTGAGTTTATCTTTATAGTGTATATGGATCTATGGAGTATTATGCTTCCATCAGAGAGGACGAATACCCAACTTTTGTAGCAACATGGACGGGACTGGAAGAGATTATGCTGAGTAAAATAAGTCAAGCAGAGAGAGTCAATTATCATATGGTTTCACTTATTCGTGGAGCATAACAAAAAGCATGGAGGACATGGAGAGTTAGAGAGAAGGGCGTTGGGGTAAATTGGAAGGGGAGGTGAATCATGAGAGACTATGGACTCTGAAAAACAATCTGAGTGGTTTGAAGTGGCGGGGGGGTGGGAGGTCGGGGTACCAGGTGGTGGGTATTATAGAGGGCACGGATTGCATGGAGCACTGGGTGTGGTGAAAAAATAATGATACTCTTATGCTGAAAATAAATAAATTTTAAAAACTTTATATAAAAAAAATAAATAAATAATAAAATTAAAAAAAATTTATCCAGTAAACACAATAGAAAGAAAAATATAAAGCAATTTTAAGTAAGGTAAAATTAAAGTCTTATAAATATCAGTAAACTCATCCAATCAATTTTAAACTCATATACACGAACACACAGAAATACACACAAGCACCATGCCTGATTGGCCAATAAAGTTCTAAGAGTGAAATGAAAGGTTGGTTTTACATTAGAAAATATATTAATGCAGGGTAGCATGTTACTAAGTTAGAAGACTACATGATCACATGAATAAATGCATCGCAGATCTTACAGGTCTTTAATACATTCAACATCTATTTTATGAAAATAATTCTTAGAAAATGAGGGATGGAAGTGCATCTATAAAAAGAAGAAGTATTGAAGAAAGCAGAGAGAGAAAAAAAAAAACACAGCCAACAAACAGTTGTAAAGAATTGAAAACAGCTTGCATGGAGCACTGGGTGTGGTGAAAAAATAATGAATACTGTTTTTCTGAAAATAAATAAATTGGGAAAAAAAAAAAAGAATTGAAAAGTTTATGTCCAAGATTGGAATGAGTCAAAGATGTCCATATTTGCCACTTCTTCTTAAATTATACAGACATTCTTTCTTTTTCTTTTACTTATTTACTTCTTAAAAATTGAGATGTGATTGACATAGAGCAATGTATTAGTTTTAGGTGAATGAAACTATGTTTCAACATCTGTATGTTTTGCAAAATGATCACCACAATAAGCTTAGTTAACGTCCATCACCACATACAGTTATAAATCTGTTGTTATATTGTGATGAGCCTTTTAAGATCTACTCTCGGCAACTTTCTGACATACAGCATAGCACTGTTACTGCTACACAGGTATCCCTGATTAGTACAGTAAAGTAAGAAAAAGAAGTTATAAGGATGTGAAATAAAGAAGACTGCTATGCTTTATAAATAACAGGATAGTATACGTTGGAAATTAAAAATAATCTAGAGAATAACTATTAACATTTCTAAAAAGAGAACATTTTAGCAAGTTTGAAAACAGTGTCAAATATTAACTCTCAGAATAAATCTAGGAGAAAGATGCAAATCTTGAATAACATAAATGGACCTAAAAATGTTTATCAGTGAAATAATTATAAATTATATGTATAATTCATATATTTAACTCATATATAATGATATAATTATGTCATGGCAAAAATATAATTTAAAATCACATTAAATTTTGGAGAAAAACATGATGATGCTCATTAGAAAGTCTGATGCCCAAGCCTTGCCATGACAATTCCATTGTTGGTTCTGTTCTAGAGGAACCACTGTACATATGACAAAATTGTAAGCATGTTCTGTGAAGCACTAACTATAAAGATAACACATGTTTTTTCAAAGCTATTCTACCGTAATGTAATGAATCCATAATTTATTTCTAAGTGGGATTCTGTACAACACAGTGAATATTATGGATGTGCATGTATATAAATGGATAAATCCTACAAATATAATTTCACAAAAGTAATTTCAGAAAATAATGCTACATTTGGTGGAAACTATTTAATGTGCAAAGATGTACTATATAATACATTTTTATATGGATTAAAATATGTATAGTAACATAAAACATTCATAGGATGGAAATGCAGCAATTTCAGATAATGATTACCTTTTAGGAAGGTAAGGGAAAAGTAGAACTGGAGGGTGGCATAGTTTTACTAATATTTGTGTTATTTGGGTGCCTGAGTGGCTCAGTTGATTGGGCTTCTGACTCTTGGTTTTGTCTCAGGTCATGATCTCAGGGTTGTGAGATAGAACCCCTTGTCGCTCCTGGCTGAGCATGGAGTCTGTTTGGGATTATCTCTCTCCCTCTCCCTCTGCACTTCCACCACTTCCCGGCCCCCATGCTTTCTCAAAAAAGAGTGTTATTTAATTACTTAAAGATACTGAGAGAAGGAAATAAAGCAAATACACCCAAATAATTCATTTTAGTGAAGAGTATGTTTTGCACCTGTCATACCATATTTTGATTTTTCATTTTCTTCGGAATAATTTATGATGAAAAGAAAAAAATCTTCCTGAATTTATGACTGGACATTAAAAGCTTCTTAATTTGTTTTTATGGAGACATAGATTGAAAATATTGATCTAATTGTTAACCTATGCCTGGGAATTTTCTCTTACTAGAGTTTTATGATGTTTTTCCCTTCTTTTGAAAATTAGATTTTATTATTTTAGCTCAAAATAACTTATAACTCCACAACAGAAAAGTAACCAAAATAATCATATATGTATAGTACATATTTCTATATTTAGGATGAATAAAGCAAAAGGTAATGAATCTTTCATTGTTTTCTCTGAGTCTTATGGTGGGAAAATAAGAGAACTGAGTGATTGAAATCAAATATTTAAAAAAATGATTGCATTGTTTTTCTTCTTAGAGTATCTTACTATAGACATTGAGCTATGTGGATGGGCTAGAATGAATTAAAAAAAAAATACCTAGCCACAAATTCTTAATATTAGCTTATACTATGTTTCTGACTAACCCATCATTTTTGTATATTTAATAAGCATTACTTTTCCTGGGAAGAAGCACAAAACAACAAAAAAGTATATATTGCTGAATTATCAAACAGCATAGCCCTCGGCGAACAATTTCTGTTTTCTTATTGCTGAGATTTCTTCCAGCTTTGTGAGTTCTTGCTCCTCCTGTGACTTTGTTGTGTACTTTACCCTTTGATACCCTGTGATACTCCAATATGCAACATCTTCCTTGACCTCGACAAGACAGAGTTTACTCTTTATCTCAGTGCTGAAAACTAAGCTCAGAATTTTAATTTGTGATACTGCATTATAACAGTAGTTGAATACATGACTTTGCCTTATGTGACAGTAAACATATTGATAAGAAAATAATGTATATCCAACAATTAAAATAAGCACATCTGAAGTATTGAGGGGACCGAAAAAATACTAGACTGAGACTTCCAGTATCTTTAAAACATTTTCCTGTATTTCTTCTCTCTAAAAAAGCTTTTTCTTCTCTACAACAAAGTTAATTTTTTTTTCTTTGCCCTACACATTACTGTTTTATATTGTTAATCAGAATATAAACTCAACCTAGCCAGGTGGTATAATGTGAAATTGATGTGAGAAGAGAGGAATTATACTCAAATAGAATTCCAAAGACTTACAAATTAAATAAATGGGCATTTGGGAAATAATAGAGGGAGTTGATTTTAAGATGCTTGGCCAAAAAAATTAAAATAAGTTTACTTAAATGGAACATACATAAATCTGAACTATATAATGGGCTTTCGTGATAGGCCAGAAAGCCACTGATGCAATACAGAGGAGAAAGAATGGCATTTCAGTAAGGACTTCCATTCACTCACACCTTTGTGAACTCTTCCACATAGTCCTAGTGATTTTCCTTCATTCATGACATTAAATACCAAGATCTTTTTTAAAGTTTTTTATTTTAAATCTAGTATACTTAGTATACAGTGTTACATTAATTTCAGGAGTATAATACAGTGATCCTATAATTCTATGAACTACTCAGTGCTCATCATGATAAGTGCACTCTTTAATCTCCTTCACATATTTCACCCTCCCCTCACCCACCCTCACTCCGGTAACCACTGGTTTGTTCTCTGTGAAATACTAGGATCTTTTTTTTTTTTTTCTGTTTTTAGAGATTTTATTTATTTATTTGACAGCACATTTATTCGAGAGCACAAGTAGCAGAGTGGCTGACAGAGGGAGAAGCAGACTCTCCGCCAAGGAGGGAGCCTGATGCAAGGTTTAGTCCCAAGACCCTGGGATCATGACCTGAGCCAAAGGCAGGCACTTAACCAACTGAGCCACCCAGGTGCCCCATGAAATACTAAGATCTTATAACAACAATCACTTCTGTATGATTTTGTGGGATTTGGAGCGCTAGTTTGAAGAGCTAAAGATGAAATGGTGTCATTAATATCAACAAGGATAAGGGAAGCTCAAGTCAATAAACCAAATCATCAAATGTCCTCAGAAACTAGGACTATTTATCAAAATGAGCATCAAGGTGGCATAGAAATTAGCTCAAAGGTAATAGTCTAACCCAATGCTTTTCATTGCTTAGTAAGTAAATGAATTACCTGTATATAATGTTAAAATGTAGATTCAGAGCGAACAGGTCTACATTTCTGATGCATTTCTGAGATTTTGCATTTCTAATAGGTGATGCTCATTTGCTTATCTGTAGGACTACAGATTCATGTATCATGGGTCTCACCCACAGGGTCTCTTTCTGAAGTTAATGAATCATAGTTTCTGAGAAAAAATTATCCTAATGCTAACATATACAGTTTCATATTCAGTGGTCCTGACCTCATCCAGTTTCCAGAACTAATCAGTTTATGGAGCATTAGTATCTTGAATGCAAGGATAGCAAAGTCCCTGGTATAATCTCCCAAGTTTATAGAATACATTCTCCTGGTCTCCTTTAATGATATCCAATGCTCATTTACTGTGGAAAGAGAAATCTCCAACTTTTAGAGACTACTATATCTCTGTTTATGTGGGCTTAATCTCTGAGGACCGAGAAGGATAGTCCAATATTCACAGTGAGGGCCAGGCATGTAGGTGATTAATGTATTTTTATCTGAATTGACTTCACAGTAGGTCCACTGGGTCCCAGAACTCATCATGCAGTTATTTCCCTGGTTCCTGAGTCTAAGATTAGAATTGCTATCCTCAGCAACGGGAACGATTCCCACTATGCTTTTCTAACCTATAAAGTAAGAACTATCATTGTAGAAGACCCAACTGAAAGCCGTTTCACCCCCACATACTTCCTAGCCAAATAGGACATCAAAAGCAAGTTTGAGGTAAGTAGGAATACCCAACTTTTGTATCAACATGGACAGGACTGGAAGAGATTATGCTGAGTGAAATAAGTCAAGCAGAAGAGAGCCACTTATCATATGGTTTCCCTTACTTATGAAGCATAAGGAATAACACGGAAGACACTGGGAGAGGGAAAGGAGAAGTGAGTTGGGGGAAATCGGAGCGGGAGACAAACCATAAGAAACTGTGGACTCAGAGAAACAAACTAAGGGTTTTGGAGGGGGGTGGAGGGGTGAGCCTGGTGGTGGGCATTATGGAGGAGATGTATTGCATGGAGCACTGGGTGTGGTGCATAAACAATGAATTTTGGAACACTGAAAAGAAAAATTAAATTAAATTTAAAAAAAGCAAGTTTGAATCCCTGGGGAAACAGCAGAGAGCAGAGCCACAATCAAGTGTTTGAAATCAAGCTTTCAGTTAATATTGTACCAAAAAATGCTGAAAGGTCTTATAAAATGACATAGTGTTATTATGTATGTAATTGGATGGTGAATTTAATTGAAACTGCTAATTCTAGATGTCATATGTTTGCTAGAATAAATTAATACAGGTTTGGCACTGATGTGCAGCTATTGAAATGAAGTAACTTTTCTCCATGCTAATTAGATATATGAAATCAAGCAGCTTTCACTAGGAACAGTAGTATGACTACCATTTTCCCCCAAAGGGAGTCCAACTTCAATATTTTTGCTTTCAACTTGTATAAAGATTTTGTTATGTTAAGACAAGAAATCTGGACAGCACAAAGTAGCAAAGACCCTGAATGTCTTGTTAAGATTCTTGTGTAACTGGGGGCACCTGGGTGGATCAGTCGGTCAGGCAGCAGATTCCTGATTTTGGCTCAGGTCATAGTACCAGGGTTGTGAAATCAAGTCCTGCATTTGGCTCTGCACTCAGCTAGGAGTCTGCTTGTCCCTCTCCCTCTGCTCTTTCCCCTGCTTGTGCTCTCTTCCCCTCTCTCAAATAAATAAATAATAATATCTTAAAAAAAAAAAGATTCATGTGTAACTGATGGCAAAGAGATATTTCACCAAAACAGTTTGTCACACAGTAAGGGATCTGGGAGTCCAAACCTCTAAGGACAAGATATTGATAAACTGAAGGAAAAGTTACTCTACTTTTAGCACTTCACCACTAAAGATAAGAAATAGCCTTTGATGGGTCACACAATTATTTGTGTGTGTGTGTGTGTGTGTATTTACTTCATGGTTATTCCCTAAACCCAGTTGATGCATACAAACAGCACACCAAAAATTAAAAGTCCAAAATCTAATATATAAAAATCTATAAATAATTTGTGGATACCAGAAAGAAATGGATCATTGTGACATTAATACCCACTTAGTATTGGGACTGAATGACCACAGAGAAAGATAACTTCCCCAAAAGTCAACCATGTAGGCAATGAATCTAATTTTCAAATTCACCCAGGAAGAGAAATAGATTGAGGTTAAAATGGACCTCTACTGATTCTTGGTCTGTTACAATGCTCTGGCTAAATTGGCAAAGATTATTAAGAAGCAAAATTGGAGGATGCTTGAAAACAAATTTTGAGGAAGCTTTTGTGAGAGAACATCTCCAAGTACCCCAGATCCAGAGGATATTGTTTCTTATGTGAATGCCACAGAAGTCTTCCATAGCAGAAAGTCTCCTTAATAACCAGAATGCACAGTAACCAATTCTGTACCTGTCAAGCATCTATCTTCCAAGAGTATCCAGTGATTATTTTGGGGACTCACAAACAAAACTATTAATGTGTCAAGGATAGAGATCATGCAAGAGTTTAATAATGTGGAGTCCAGGGGCACCTGGGTGGCTCAGTGGGTTAAAGCCACTGCCTTCGACTCAGGTTATGATCCCAGGGTCCTGGGATTGAGCCCTGCATTGGGTTCTCTGCTCAGCAAGGAGCCTGCTTCCTCCTCTCTCTCTGCCTGCTTCTCTGCCTACTTGTGACTTGTCAAATAAATAAATTAATTAATTAATTAACTCTTTAAAAAAATAATGCGGAGTCCCTTTATGAGTCTAACCTGCTGCCACCAGTACTGAATGCTTGATTTTCCTGTGAAGCATCTTTGCCTCGTATTCCAATATGTTACCTCACCAAGAAAAGACTAGCCAGTTATCTCTTGGAGTAATATTTATAATGGACTCCATTTTAGGCAGAACTCTTCATTTACACTCACAATTACATACACACCAAATAGAATTTATCAGCTCGTGACACTGAAAATTCTGTGGATAAACCTAATGTTAAGTATATCTGATTCCAAGTGCTCATGCAGTGTCATGAGATATTTATATATTTTTCTCTCACAGTTCTTTATTGATTTTATTGATTTCACTTTCAGTCATCTCTTCTTTAGAGAGAACTAAAAATGCTCAGTGCAACTTACATAGTATTTAAAGTTGAAGATCACTGAGACAGTTCTTCTATTGCATCAATGTTTTATGATTTTTTGTTTGTTTGCTTGCTTGTTTGTTTTTAATGGCTGAATTTTCTTGCTTGTGTCATGTTTCTACCCCAGAGTAAAATTCTACCCAGAAAAATGTGATTCCTTGATGGGCAAGCCTGAGAGGATCCATCATTATAAGAGTGAATATGTAGTCAACTGATTGGTAAGCCTGACAAAAACACTGCTGTTGGGGAAGAGCAGTTATATAATGAAAAAACAATCAGCCAAAAAATGGAATTGCAAACATTAGAAATAGAGGAAGTAATTATTGGTCCATACTGGTACAGAAACTTATTTTCTGTTTAGATTTGCATCCTCAATCTGCTTTTCCTCAGAAATGACTTCAAGCTTACTAGAAGCCTTAGGTAATGTTCTCATATTTTATATAACATTGCTTTTGAGTTAGATATCCAGTTAAATGAAAGTAATTGAAGTAATAAATCAATGAAGAAGACAAGGATACTATCAATCACTCTCATCCAAAGTAGCTAACCTCATAGTACAGAAATTGCCCATTTGGATATGATCCCTAGTGAGTTTAGGATGCAGTCCTGTAAGATGCAGTTTAAGAGTTGAACCAATAATCAGTGTATGGTTGTATCTTGCTTGCCAGCTGGAATGTGAGAGCTTGGGAAACTAAGGGTATAGTTGCAATTGGTACCAATAATGATTATACCTAATGACCACATGATATTTTGTTTCTTCTCTGTTTATCTCTGTTGATTTAAGTCATGGATCAGCAAACTATATCTCCAGGGCCAAATCCAGCCATCTGCTTTTTTTGTAAATAAAATTTTATTGGAGCTCTGCCACACTCATTCATTTACATATTGACTGCTTTTTGCCCCACTACAACCCTGTTAAGTGGTTGTGACAGAGACTATATGGCCTGCAAAGCCTAGCATGTTTACTATCTGAATATTTACAGAATAATTTTGCCAGACCCTGATTCAAATATTTATATAGTCAAAGAATGAGTGTACCCCATGAATCTTTAATTATTCCATTAAGGTGGAATCCAGGAATACCAGATAGACTTTCTAGACATGATCAAAAAGGATTATATTTTTTTTCGTGGTAACTAACTAAATGTCAAGGACAATGAAAATTTCAATTACACACTAGGGACCAGAAAAGGTACTGAGAAAATCCAGGGAAACTCAAATGGAGATTAACAAAGATCAGTAGTAGAGTTTAATTGAAGGTAACTGCAGTTATATAGAGGAGGGCTTCCGAAATCTCAGATATGCACAAATCATGGAAAGAGAAAACTCACAAGAGCATAACACACCAGTGATGTGAGAAGTAGGCCAAAACAAAATGTATATGGAGTAGGCATGGAGGAGGAAAGTCATAAGTCTCAGCTACATGCTGCTTTCTCAATAGGATGAAAATTATGTCTATCTATGGTTTATCATCAATGTTCCTTTTGACAATAATACTAACAAAATTATTTTTCTCTTTCCTGACCTCACATTAGCATGTCTCTGTAGTAGTAATTATTAAATTCAGTATTTATTTCAAAGTATTAGAATATAGACACAAGGCCATAATATCACTAAGGGAAACATGGATAACTCCTGTACCAGAAGACTTCTTCTGCATCCTACCTGGGAAAGTTTTGTTGTTGTTGTTGTTGTTGTTGTTGTTGTTTTTGGTTATGCCTAGAAATTTGTATTATTTTCAAGTTTGGCATTTTTAGAATTCTATCAGTGAAAATAGAGTATGGGTCTGTGAATCAAGAAAGAAGGTGGATTCTGATAGCAATAACATTTATTAGTAAAACTCTATCTTCTTCCCTCCTGATAATCATTTAATTTTTGTGAACTGCTTGTCCCCTGTGTTCACTAGCTTGTCTCCCTACTCACTTTGCACCCCCATCCCCAGGCTTATTTTTTATAAGAAGAACTCAACTTTTGTTAGGTGACCTGAAGTAAAGCAAGGATCAAAATCATTTAGTGGTGTATCCTATAAAATAGCCCATACATTCTTTTTTCCCCCCAGCTATCAAAGATTTTTATTTAACTCATTAATTAAATCAGGAATCCAGTGAATTTTTTTAAAGGAGAGGGGAAAAGCTAACAGTAGTTCAAAGGCTAATCCAAAGAGCAGACACAGATACAATTAGGAATGCTAAAATCAATTAACTAATACACACAAAACTAACCAATATCCACAGAACAAAAATCAAATGCATGTCCATTGGAAAAAATTAATTTACATCTCTATTGACAAGAATAATTTTCAATCCTGCCAATTTTATTTAATTTACAAAGTTGTGAAGTGGCTCAAAGCAATAAAAAGCAAAGATTAATTTATAGTCAGATTGACTCAGAAGATATACTAGACAGTGCCTAATATTCCACTGACAATGCCACCAGCAAGCCTTTGTCCACTTTAACATCCTTCACAATTTTTCCCTACCTTTCATAAGGGGAAAAAACTGGCTTTTGAGCTATGTAAGTCCACATTTAACCCGCACATTCTTATTGGAAAGGTCTACAGAGCTAAACTGCTCCTTGCCTTTAATGAGAGTTTGTTATCCAGATTTTCCTGCAAACTTGTGAACTTTACACTTTCACTATAGTATCTATTTATCCCTTACACTTTTTTAATTTGGAAATTTAGCATGATTTAATTTCTGATACTTATAACCCTAACTGAGCCATAAAAATATATGTACAAATCAGACAGTACCCTTGTCTTTAAAGAGGTCACATTCCAGTTGTGGAATAGATACTTAAATTCTATTATACCATTAATTTATAATTTTGGTAATTAAAACCTAATAACTGGGGAATATTTATATATGCATCCATTCAAGGGCATGGCTAAATTACACCTTCATTATTTAGTTAAGAACGTCAGTTTGCTTACTTTAGGCTAGGTTGCCAAACACTGTGATAAGCACTAAAATTTAAATGTAAAAATAAATAAATAATAAATAAATAAATAAATATCAATTACCTCTATCTTTAAAATCATTATTTAGGGGGTGCCTGGGTGGCTCAGTGGGTTAAGCCGCTGCCTTCAGCTCAGGTCATGATCTCAGAGTCCTGGGATCGAGCCCCGCATCTGGCTCTCTGCTCAGCAGGGAGCCTGCTTCCTCCTCTCTCTCTGCCTGCCTCTCTGCCTGCTTGTGATCTTTGTCTGTCAAATAAATAAATAAAATCTTTAAAAAAAAATCATTATTTAGTTATGAACGTCAGTTTGCTTACTTTAGGCTAGGTTGCCAAACACTGCGATAAGCACTAAAATTTAAATGTAAAAATAAATAAATAATAAATAAATAAATATCAATTACCTCTATCTTTAAAATGTTTATATCATGAAAAATAGAGATGCGATTCAACATTCACACTGAAGTGATAAATGCTATGAGTCTATAACACTACTATTGAGGTACAGAAGGTAACATATGTCCGCGAGAAGGGTGAAGAAGGATTTTCTAAGAAAGATTTTGATCTTGTTTCCAAACAATGCTTAAAGTACAGCTAGACAGAAAGGCAGGAAGCATGACAGTCCAAGACAAAAGAGTTTTATTATTAAAGAATTTGATTATATTAGAGAATTAAAAACTGGCTGGAAGGGATTAAGCCTGCTCTTATTACTCCTAACAGACATGTTCATATTTAAAAATTTAAAAGAATCTTTCAAAAGTGATGTCTGAAAATTCATTTCCTGAATTACATTTTATGAATTCTAAATTTATTTTTTCATTATCAACTAAGTTGCTCTGTAATATGAGAGAATCCTTGTTTTTAGGTAAGGGCATGACTAAATTATACACACACACACACACACACACACACACACAGGTGACCCCAGAACATCACGGTGTTTAGTGTCAACACGTGCACAATCAAAAATTCACACAAAACTTTTGACTCCCCAAAATCTTGATCACTAACAGCCTACTATTGATCAGAAGCCTTACCAACAAAAGAAACAATTGACACATATTGTATATGTTATATGTATTACAGACTGTACTCTTATAATAAAAGAAGCTATGAAAAAGAAAATGCTGTTAAGAAAATCATAAGGAAGAGAAAATACATTTACAGAACTATGCTGTATTTTATTGAAAAAAATCTGTGTATAAATGGACCTGCTCAGTTTAAACCTGTGTTGATCAAAGGTCAACTATGTATTAAACCATGAGATAAATAGCCATTAATTGTAATCCAGTTGTGTCAATCATGTAGAAGAAGTTCAATCTAAAAGTTGTAGGTTAATTGGTAGCATAAATTATTGATACTGTAATCAAATGTTTCTTTTCTTATTCTTTATTTACTTAAAAGCAAACCTTCATTGCTTTTTGTTGCATATTCATATCTTTTGAGTATTTCTGTTGAATAATTATGTGCTACATTTTATGTTTTATTCAATATATCTGCTAAGACTGAAAGAGATTTTTACAGTTTTCTGTCAAATTTATATGTTTGAGATCTGACTCTTCTTTATGCATTGTATTGTTGTGAACATTAATAAAGGAGGTCTGTATAGGAATTACTTGTAAAAAGTAAATTTTTCTTAAAATGCCATTTTATCTAGTCCTTTTGAAATCATGACTGTTTGGTATTTTTGTCTTTTGAGGGAGGTGGCTTTTCATATTTTTGATAGAATTAGGAATTTAAATTTTCCCAATCATTTTGAGTTTCCATTATAAGCTCTGTTAATGGCTAATGAGTTGCCTGTTTATCTAACAATTTCAATCAATGGAATTTGCAATCATCATAGGAAATTTGATTATTTTTGTTCTACACCAGGAAACTAAGGTGATAAAGAAGCATCTATAAGTATTATAAGATTTTTAAAGTCCTTCACTTATTTAAGGAATTATTTTTGAGTGTCTATTTTTAGTTTTGCGATTTAAAGCCCATTATTAGCAATTGTGAACTAAATTGGATCACTTGATGAAATGAGAAGTTCCTTTATATTTCTATACCATTCCTTAGGAGAGTAGCTGAATGAAAGAAAGCACTTAGTAAATACCTACCAAACCTTCAGTTGAATAATGGGGATGATTCTCTCCATTTATACTGTTTAAATACTCAGTGAACCCCAGCTCTCAATTGATTATTCATTGTTTCATGTTAATATAGAAAGAAGATGAAAATTACCTTCCTGCTGGCAGCATCTTCTCAGTTGATTCTATATTATTAATTAATGTTCTTGGTTTGAAGGATCATTGCTTCTTTTGCTCACTGTAATCTACCCACAAGTGTGTATTATCTTTTCTTTATTTTATTTGTAACTTAAAGCAAAGAGAACAAAAAACACAAAAGCTCATCTAATTTCCACAGTCTCAAATGTCTTTAGCTAAAAGAGTCTACCTTCTTTGTAAAATTTAGTGTCTACATGAACCAATACTTTGGACTATTGATTATTTACTTCCATTTGGTGATCAGGGATGAGTTTCATTTTCTCTTGAGGCTTATATTATTATAATTTAGATAAAGTAGGATGGAAAAGAAGCAGCCCTCATGTAATCTCATATGTCCTGGAGAACACGTGTCTAAAGGAAGAAGTGATTGTGAACAGCAATGTTGGACATTTCATTAAATTTAGTTTCTGAGGGAGCAATTCTTAAAATATGGTTTGGAGACCTACGACATTCTCTGAGGTTTTTTGGAAGATTTCCAAGGTTAAAATTCTTTTCAAAAATAATCCTAAAACTTTATCTGCCTTTTCAGTTTCACTCTCTTAATTTGCCTTCTCTCGCGAGTGTAGAGTTTTCCAGAGACTACAAATGTAAGAAATCACAATAGGTAAAATGTAGAAACAAATAGAGATTCCAGATGTCTTCTCTTTAGATACACATTAAAGAGAATTTAAAAAACATAAAACAATGCTGTTTTTCTCATAATTATTTTCTGGAAAATATTTCCATTTTTCATTAAAAATGTTATTTTTATTAACATGCAGTAAGTTTATTATTATTTCAAATAAATGAATAAATAAATAAAATAATAGTTCGAAAGCCTGTTTTAATTTCTTTCCTTTTTTTAAAAAAATATTTTACTTATTTGTCAGAGAGAGAAAAAGCACAAGCTGGGGGAGTGACAGGCAGAGGGAGAAGCAGGCTTCCTGCTACATCAAATCTGATGCAGGACTTGATCCCAGAACCCTGGGATCATGACCAGAGCTGGAGGCAGATGCTTAATCAACTGAGCCACCCAGGCGTCCCTCCATTTTAATTTCTAAATCATTAACTATCAATAGATATAACACACATGAACAAAGGCTCCTTCCTTCTTGAGTAGTTTCTACATGTGTAATAGGGTCTAAAAAAATAGAGAATTTCTGCCAAGAAGTTGGCAAGCAAGAGATACAGTCTTGAGTGTGGGAACAGAAAAAAAAAAAAAAAAAAAGTCGGAATAGCCTATCTGAAACCCAAGGGTATGTAGTTTAAATTACTTCAAAAAATGACCAACCTCAAACTTCTTATTCTGCAAGATTTTCATGTATGGTATTGTATACATAAAGGCCCCCTCTCCCCTACCACCTCAAATGCCTGTACTGTCATTATACCTTTCCTGTTGAAAGTCCCTCCTTTATTTTCCACTAAGAAATAATATTATTCTTGGGGAAATGGAAGTCATGCAGGTTTAGGTTAAAACAGACTGAAACAGAATGTCACCATCTTGGGTATGCGGGAGGGAAGATGTTAGGGAGCAAGGCCTAGAGGGAGTCAATAACGGAGCCATTAAAAGCTTTAAAAACTCCAGGTGTTTTCCTCAAATTTGGAAGTAGGGAGTGAAGTTACTTGAAGAACACTTGGCACTAAAATTATGTAAGTACTTTTAATGTAATATAATTAAATTTTATATTTCACTTAAAATTTTGAAATAGAAAGTTTTACCTCTTCTATAGTATTTTTATGGGCTACTTTAAGACTTCAGCATTTCTGCTTATTGCCATCTACTTGAAATATCCTAATTTGTATTGCTCATTATTGAATTTTGCTTTAGCTCCACTTATTTATGTACTATGAAAAGGTCATGCATATTATGACAGCTTGAATGTAAACTATTTCTCTAGATAGCAACGTGGAATGATTATGCTAAAGAAATAGACAATTTTGGATGTATTCTTGGAAAATAAAGTGCATTTAAATTTCACATGTGATTTATTATTCATTAACTTGAACCTTGAATTTTTAGAGAAGACAGTTTGCTAATGGGATAATAAAGCTTTCTACATTAGTTTTGCCAACATCAATATAAAGACATTTTAAATAATATCAATCAACTTCTTGGGACTTTTTTTTTTTTTTAGGTCAAATGATCTATTGTCTTTATTCTTTTTTTCTTTTCTTAAATGTCATTTAATTTTTTTTTCAATGTTCCAAAATTCATTGTTTTGCAAGACTATTTTAAGGGAGAAGTGCTCTAGCATGATTCATTAGCCAAGCTGTTCTTCTCCACTTCCTGTGGGGCTGTAGGGCATGACTGTGAAGGTATGGTGCCACTTAGCACAGAATACACAAGGAATCTCAGGTGAAGAGTACTCACTGTAGTAATGCATTGTGCACCCTGCACTACTGCTAGTTACAGTGAGAGGTGGCCCCTCATTATATGCATGTGTATATGCACGTAAAGTAGATGTATTTGTGTATATAAAATAGCACTAAACAAAGTATCATGTACATACATACATATTACTCTATTGATTGCTTTTTGGCGTAATCTAATTTTTCACCCTTGTTAACCCTCCAATTTTGAGAATTCAGCTAGTATTATTTGTTCACTATTCCACTTGGTATTTCTCCCAAGGAAGAAAAGCAGTCAGTCCTGCTATTCCTTGAAAATCTACCATTATTTTTCCACAATTGAAGGCACTTATGTCATAGCCATCTTGGAGAATTCATTTGTCTCCCACAGAGCCATGCACACAATATTAATTTACCTAAGAGTAAAGTTTGCAGCATGTCATTGACTCCCCTTGGGATTTAAGCCTGCCACTACATTCACTATGATTGTTGTGGTGAGATCAAGATCCCCTGAAATAATTTCTCCCAGCTTCAAAGCTCTTCCATCACTCAAAAATATACAGGGGAAGGAAAAACAAAGAGACAAACAAAACCCCAAACACTCTATTCTGGATTGGTTTGAAGCATTAAGTTCTTGATGAATTGATACCGCAATAGCTTTCGTTAAGTAGAAATACATCCTTCTTAATGGTCAAAAACATGACTGAAATTTAATAAAAGTTTTACAAGAACAGTAGACTGTAAGGAGCCTGCTTGGGCATTTTTTTTTTCATCTTATTCTTCCCTTAAAGAATTGTTTGTTTAAAACCTCACCACATATGAGATAATTGAACACTGAAAACACTGACTTCAGCTTAGACGTTGCTTGGCATTTCTGTCTGTGGCACAGTGAATTGGAAACAAGTAAAGCCTTATTTGAACTTATTCCCAAGGACTTATAAACATGGTTGTTTCACAAATAAACTTTCCCTAAGAAGTCATGATGAGGGATGAGCCTATGAAGATGGCAGTTATTGAAAAACAGTTTGTTTTGAGTCCTAGGTAGAATGAACAACTGAGGAAGAATAAAGAGCTCTCATACACATGACAGACCAGACTTTCTCTTTACGCATAAATATGGGAATGGAGGTATAGGTGCTAATCATTGGCTTATTTTACAAAAAACAATTACTTCACAAAGCAACATAACAAAACTAAAATTAATTCTATTTTAGTGATTAAAGGTATACTGAGTGAGATTTTCAATGTAATTTGTAAACTGACCTTAGAACTATCTGGATACAACTTCTTGCTATATTATTTATTAGTGATATGCTAACACTGTATTTTTTCATCTTTGAAAGGATTGAAGAATAAAATCTACATTTTATGGTTCTTATGAATAATACACAAAGAGGGACAGAGATAGAGACAGAGAAACAGGAAAGGAGGGAGGAGAGAAGGAAGGGAAAAGGAGAGAGAGAGAGAAAGATTTTGGCATAATACTAGCAGTAGCTGAATTACAATTATATTTGTTGTTGAGTATTTCACTAAAATTTGACACTGTAACTGCCATTATAATAAATTTAATAAGGCAATGAATGGGAGTAATTACATGAAATTATCTAATAATATTCTTCATGTGTTATAAATGTTTAATATATATTTTTGTAATGAGTCGGTATATTTTAATTTCATTTCCCTTTATGTTTAATAAATATGTACTATATATAAAATACATAATAACATAGGTGTAATAAAACATAATAATAAAATTTACACAGTGTACCATAGCCAGCTTAAAAACTAGAATTTTCAATACTTATGAAGACCCCTGAGTATTACTTTTGTATCTTCTCTGTCTCCTATCCAGAGGTAAAAATCATCATAAATGTTATGATTCTCATGGCTTCCTTTATAGTTTGACATATATTTAAACTTTATGGAAATGGAATTATACTATGTACATTCTATGACTTTAAACAACTGACATTGTTTTTTGTTGGTTCATTCAAATGCATAGTCATGTTTGTTAAGACATGTAATTCATTAATTTTCACTGTAGTGTAATATTCCATTGAATCACAATTTATCAATCATTTCCTTGTAATGAATTGTTTCTAGGGTTTTTGTTTGTTTGTATTGTCATGGTATATTTGTCCTGGTGGACATAATGATTATTTTTCTCATATACCCAGGACCAAAATGACTGTTGAGGCTATTTACCTATTCAGCTTGAACAAATAATTCCAAATTATTATCCAATTAGAACCAAATGAGTGGTACCAATTTACAGACCTACCAGTGATATAAATATTTCTTTTGCTCTATATCCTCACTAATGTTCAGGATTACAAGACATTTTGTTTTTTAATTTTCTGAGTACAAAACAATATCTCATCAGCATTTAATATGTACCTCCTTACCACAAATTAAAGCCAAGTGTGTGTTTACATGTTGTTAAGCCATTCATTTTTCATCTTCTGTAAAAATATGGGTTTTTTTCACTAATTGTTGCTATTTAGGAGTTTTTGTCCTTGTACTTGGGGATGTGTTCTATTTTGCTAGAGATATATCTATTATTTTACTACCATTGAGCAATAGGGTTGTGACCAATAGTCATATTTTCCTGTTTCTCCTTAACAGTCATTTAAAGAACTGCTCCTCACTCAGAAGTAAATGTTTAGGATCCTTAGTCATTTTGTTTCTTTCCCCTTATGTAATATTAAGAGAGGACATTCAAGAATGTGTCTTCTGTCTAGTATAGATAGAAACAAGCAGGTGTACAAGAGTTAAGTCTTCTGCCCCAGTGCTTTGCCCCAGAATTGATAGCTCTTTTCCTGGCTGAGTGGCTCTAAGTGTATTGTGTGGGGGTATGCACCTTTCATTGTGGTTAAATGGGATATGGGCAATGGTGAAAAATTATGTAATGCTGTTTCAATTCCTGTATTCTGCATGTGTGTGTGGTGTATACAAAACTTGAATATATACATATTCAAGTATATAGTTAGAGGATATTCAATATATAGTTAGAGGACTTGAATATATACACCATCTAAATTGTCACAAGCCTTTTGAAATGACAATCATATTAATATTATGTGTAATAAAATAGAATTAGCAATGTAGAATTATAGGAATATACTCACAGGCTATTTTGGTCATTATATGCCTTTGAGGAGGGAAAGCTTGTCTATTTAATAGCAAGACACTATATTATCATAAAATTTAAAACACAACGCATATAAAGCATTGTTGCAAAACTGCTTTTCATTTTTTGCAAATTTTCAAGCTATAACAATGTTTAAAGAAGAGTACAATGATCATATCTATATTCTTCACCTAGCTTTAGCTTCAACTTCTTTTACTATCTAGTCAAAACTCTCTCTCCCCCTCTTCCATTTGTCTGGAGGTTTTCTTACCTGTGTTCTCACTTTGGGGGCTACTGGTCACCTCCTGTCTTTTTTGTGCAGCTTCTACCTAACTTTCTACTCGGCTCTGGACCTTGCTAGAGTGGAAATGCAAATGTATTTCTGTATGCATATGTAATTTTAAATTTACTGTATTCTCTTTCTTCTGGTTATACTATAGGTAAAGAATAGACATTGCTTTATTTGATCTTAATCTGTGCTGAAATTTGTCTTAAGAGTTTGTCACTGCCCTCTAGGAGACTAGCTGAAATGCCTCTTTCTCTCTCATGTTATTTTTATCTATATCCAAGGTCGTCTTCTCAATCAAATCATTTACCTTAACTGTAAAGAGTATTTAAGCTACAAAAAAAAAAAAAAAAATCCCTCTCAGGACCTCTTTTTTTTTTTTTAAGATTTTATTTAGTTATTTGAGAGAGAGACAGTGAGAGAGAGCATGAGTGAGGAGAAGGTCAGAGAGAGAAGCAGACTCCCCATGGAGCTGGGAGCCCGATGTGGGACTCGATCCCGGGACTCCAGGATCATGCCCTGAGCCGAAGGCAGTCGTCCAACCAACTGAGCCACCCAGGTGTCCCTCCTCTTAGGACCTCTTATACTCCCCCAGTTTTCCTCTCATTTTCTCCTGTCATTTACAGCCAAATTTCTCATTTTCTTAATTTTCTTTCACGTCTTATTCTAACTTCCTTTGGCTTTATCTCAACTTAGTCCACAGAAGTAGCTCATGCTCATTTTTCAGGACCCATTTTGCATAAATTTTGTTCCCTTGCTTTTCAGCACAGCTCAGTACTTTCAGTGACACTATCACTGTTAAAGTGACTTAAAAAAAAAAAAAAACTTTTGTGAAACAACTGTCTTTTATTGTAATTCCTACCTTTCTGCCCATACCTTCTGTATCTCCATTGGTGGTTTATTATCCCCCATCTAGCTTCTAAATTTATAGTTAATTATGGTTTCATTTTAGATCCTCCTGTCTCCTCATACCATACAGTTTTTAGGAGATGACAATTGCCTAAACTTTTGATCACTACTTTCCTAGAATTTACTCATAGTTAACATTTAGGATAAAATTCACCCTTCCCAGATCCTGGGGAGGATATTTAATAGTATTTCATTCTTTGCTTATTTTAATCAAATCTTTATTACCATATTCTACCCACCCTAAAATTTATTTTTTCCCGTGTTCCCTGTTGAGTACACAATTCTCCCAGTATTTTTCAAGCTAGAAGCACCAAAGGTGTCCATAATAGCATTCATATTTTTCACAGCATTATGCAGTCCTTCACCAAATCCTATGATATTAGCATATTAGGTGTCCCTCAAATTCAAATAGTTTCCATTTATTTAATTCCCACCACTGTATCTCCATGATCATAATCTCTTCTCTCACACCACTGTCCTAATTGATTTCCTCACATGCAGTCTTGCATTCTTCTAATTTGTTTTTAGCATTGCTATCAGAATATTTTTTGTATCTAAATCTGATTATGTCATCCCCTCACAACAAGATTATACAAATGAAAAGCTGATTATTTAATTTTGGCTAAAGATGATACTCTCTGGTGACCTTCAAGCCTCTGCTTGATTTGACCTCCCTCTCTTTAACCCCATTTCCCAATAGTTACTTTTTCTTTTTATTTAAGTCCAGTTGGACTGATTTTCAGCTTGTAGATTTTTCCATATTTGATATTTTCATAATCAAATTTCCAAATTTCCAGTTTGATGTTTCCATAATCAAATTTTCAAATTCCCATATATGATAGTTTACATGAGGAAAAACAACATTATACTATCTATATTGTGTGTGAACTCTTTCACAGTAGAATAAGGTAGATTAAGGTGAACTTTTTTTCAGATTATAGAGTAAAAGAGTTATATAAATGCACAATTCCAAAGTATAGTTTATAAAGTAGGCAGTTATTAGATACCTACTTGATTGCATAACTGATTTTCTGCTTATGGTTCTCCAAGTCTGTTAATGCAGTGACTATGGATCTCATTCAAGCCAGCTAAATAATACTTTGTTTCCATCTCTAAGTATCAAGTTCCAAAGGCTGGAGTGCACAACATAATACTGTGTCTCAGGGCATCCTGGAAATTTATGATGAATGCTTTTATTTTACAAAATCTTAATTCAGAAGAGCACAAGGTAAAACTGTGTGACCATTAACATATCTCTGTGTTTTCCTAGAAACTGGCAGATTGACCCACATCCAGTATTTAATCTCAATGCATATTCTGAGAAATTAATAAATACCATTACACAATTAAATTATTCTCACATACTGAAATCTCAACTCAATAACCTTGATGGCATGGCTAAATATAACTTACAGCCCTTAAAGGAAGTAGACACTCTCTTCCTTGTTCTCAGTTCTCCTCTAGAAGCACGATAATATATTTTAATTTACCTAAAATTTCCATACTACTATACTATTTAAAATGTATCATAACTTTTGGAAGACTAGTAAAAATATTGTGGAACAACCTAGTGGTAAACTGCACAACCAGTGGTAAATTTGAAGAGGTCTAGTTAACAGCTAAGACAGGATACAGGTTTTAGATCACCTAAGTAATGGAAATGGATTACAGAAATGACTTTGGGTAACTCTGAACATTTGCTTTCCTTCTATAGATTAGGCAGTTGGAGGAAATCAGTTTGAGGTCCGTGTGTTATGTTTCAGTAAGGAAGGAACAAGACAATAACTGACACTCCACAGACATATTTAGTTCTCAATGTTGCTTCATAAACTTCAATCATAAACTGTACCATATGAACTTTCAATGACACAACTTGACCTCCCCAAATGCAGGCCCAGAAAGCCACCCACGATCAGTGATTCCTGTCACAACACAGCTCGGCTTCACTAGATGCACGTGGAATGGATGACAGCAAGATGTCCAGCAGCTGCAGGTCCCGGACAGACGGGCAATGGCTCTAGGTTGGCCTAGAGAAATTCTTTTAAGGATGAGTTCTTTTAAGGTTATGCCGAAAGGAACCATCATGACTTCACATAGGTGGAAATAATAATGGACCAACTAAGATAGCTCTTAAAAATTAGGAAGTATGACTAGACTAAATGTCAGTCAGATCTGTAAAACTGAGACAGCATTTGTTTGCAGAAGAACAGCCTTCAGTCATTAATCTGTTTTTTAAGGCATGTCCATGTACATAGATAATTTTTATTTTGAATATTAAAAATTGCTATTAATTTTGAGATATTTTTGTTTCACTTTTAGACGTTTACTTGCTGTTGAACTGAAGTGCATAACCCCTAAATTTGTTTTAGACAAAAATATCCAGTGTTTCTGCAGACCATCTTTTTTTTTTTTTAAGATTTTATTTATTTATTTGACAGAGAGAAATCACAAGTAAATGGAGAGGCAGGCAGAGAGAGAGAGGGGAAGCAGGCTCCCTGCTGAGCAGAGAGCCCAATGCGGGACTGGATCCCAGGACCCTGAGATCATGACCTGAGCCGAAGGCAGCGACTTAACCCACTGAGCCACCCAGGCGCCCCTCTGCAGACCATCTTAAAACAGTAACCTTTTAGTACATTTTTGTGATTAATTTTGTCAATGATAAGACTCTCTTCTTTACCTGACAGTTACAGTTTATCTTTTCAGTAAATGCTTTTTCCCTTTTGGAAAATTGACAAGGAGCACATCCACATCCCCTGTAGTTAAGGTCTGTTATCACTTTAGGTTTATAGATGATAGATTTTTTTCTAAATATCTTCAAGGGTGATCTTTATATTTCAGTGATTACTTTGTTGTCATCTCCTGAATTGGATGTGGCCAGTGGGATTATGCCAGGGCAGCAATGAAATTTCCCCATGTCGTAGATTTTACCATCATTTTATTGATAATATTACCAACGATACATATATTATGTGCTTTATTTGTGAAATTATTTATGAAAGCTGAAAGCTGCAGAAGTATACAAACCCATAAGAGAATGAACAAAAATACATCACAAGTTTATTTTCTTTCATAATGATAAGACAGGTACATTCAGCATCAAAACCCAAAAATATGGGCAATCACTTAAATGTTACATTTACTGCAATGTCTCTCAGCTAAATTATTTTTTCAGTGGCATGGAAATGAAGGTAGAGGAGACTTGCAATCTAGTTTAATGTTTCAATTTTAATACAAACTACTTGAGAAACCATGGTGATATGTCTACTCTCTATTACTATGTCAAAATAGTTCTTTAACCAGACTTCTTGAATAGATCCATTATGCATGGCAAAATATCACCTTTTTTTAATAACAATCTGTAAAGGTTCTGCCTGAAAAATATTTATTCATGGAATCTCATAGTAGAGTGTCTGTGAATTCCCAGATGAAAACTAGTTCATCGTAAGATATAAGAAGAGTAAAACTACTGAATGTAACTGATAGTGTTCAAGTCTTCATGGTAACATTATTAAGAAATAACCTCAACTTTTTGAGAGATATTTATTCTGAAATGCTCCAGATTAAATATATTCCATTTCAATATTCTATGTGAAATCGTGTCATATTCTCTTCTGTGGTAGCCCAAGAGAGTGGCAATATTGCTTATTCATTGTTTGTCTTGACTACATAACTTCCAAGGTCTCTTCCATGTTGGAATGTATCAACTGTGACATATAATATGATCATAACTAGATCTTTGTAGTAGTAGTATTGCTGACCTCAATTTGTTTTAACACTATGAAAAACATTTCATGTTATGTTGTGTATCTGGATTTTATTTGTTTTGGTTTGTTGAAGAGTGGTAAGCAGAAATTGATATGTAGTTTCAACAAACATCTCAAGTTTTACATTTTTTTTTTTTTTTTTTATCAGAGAGAGAGGGGGGAGAGAACGAGCACAGGCAGACAGAATGGCAGGCAGAGGGAGAAGCAGGCTCCCTGCCGAGCAAGGAGCCCGATGTGGGACTCGATCCCAGGACGCTGGGATCATGACCTGAGCCGAAGGCAGCTGCTTAACCAACTGAGCCACCCAGACGTCCCTCAAGTTTTACATTTTTAAAGAAAATTTAATTTTTAAGTAAAAGTGTGCTTGTTTCCATATCAGACTTTAATGATACTACATTTGGGTATATATTTCATATATCCTTTTCATTTTAGAAATATTGTTACTTTTAATTTGTAAACAAGGATGTGAAAACATTGATTTAGAAATAATTCTTAAGGTATAATGGAAATCATTGGTACAGATTTAGTCTTGCAATAATATCTGGAGGGCATTCTCATAACATAAAAAAAAGGCCCAGCATGGAGATCATGTCAATTAACCATTAATTTATTTAATATTTCAATTTAAAGAACCATGGATCTTTTTTTTTTTTTTAAAGATTTTATTTATTTGTCAGAGAGAGAGCGAGCACAGGCAGAAGAATGGCAGGCAGAGGAGAGGGAGAAGCAGGCTCCCTGCCGAGCAAGGAGCCCGATGTGGGACTCGATCCCAGGACGCTGGGATCATGACCTGAGCCGAAGGCAGCTGCTTAACCAACTGAGCCATCCAGGCGTCCCAGAACCATGGATCTTTTAACATATCTAAAAACATGAAATTTCAAGTCTTTGTATAACAGTGAAATCAGATTACAATATATAAGGGTTCAAAAGTGAACCCATTCAGCCTTTCATTTTATATGTATTAATAAATATATAGCACTCAAATAATATTTTACAATGGAAAATATATATCCATGGATAAAACCAGTTTATATAATAAAATTAGTCAAAATATAAACTATTGCTTCACAAATATCCAAAAACCTAATTATGATCTATCTCAAGGACAAACAAGCTACAGTACACACAATTCTAGAGGGAGATTGGCAGGTTACTCCTCCAGGTTCTTAACTCTTCAAACACTGGCAAACACTATTGAAATCTCTGTAACTATATAACTATAACCTCAGTATGTAAATGGAAAGTGACTGTAGATATGGCTCAATGCAATCTTTCAAGTAAATGGGGAAGATCCACAGTAAAGAAGAACTTGTAGTATTTGTACCAAGCTGACCATCTCCAAGGTAGAGTCCATACACTTTGACTTGTTCCAGACTCCTATGCCCCTTTTCTCTTCTCTGACTCTGGTTGGGATTTTTAGAAACATTTAGTTCATTTACTCAAGATCATCCTTTTGCACCAGTTAATAGAATCTGGAAATGACACTGGGTTGGTAGTCTCCTACAATAGTTACTTTTTGTAGTTTCTATTATAAGGTGGAAATGGGAAGAGGGAAGGTGGAGGAAAGTAATAATATTTATTCTAAAAAGTGTATTAATATCATAAGTTCAAGTCACATTTATTAAGTTCAAATGTTCTAATAAGTGCTATTTTGTAGAGGGTATAGATTTGTCATGACTTCCAAAATAAGTTTCATAACATAGTATGCATACTTTTTCCTGTTTTGAGATGTGTGTGTGTGTGTGTGTATTAACAAAACTTCAGAAACCATGGATGCTCACAAGTACTGTGTGTGTGTATTTGTGTGTGTGTGTGTGTTGCTTTTATTTTTTAAGTTGTGAAATAATAGTGTTGAATTCTAGAAATTCTGAAGTTCCCTTTCATTCTAAACTGTCATAGATCTGACAAAACTTTTTACACCACTACTAAATGTACATAAACTATTTTGATGTTTTGCTTCTAGTGGCTGTTTTGGTTAACGACCTAGAGGAGCTTTATAGTGAACTTAGATGTGCATCCATGTGCGTTTATTTTGTAATTTATATAATAATTACAAATAAAAGATTAATTTCAAAAGATGGATTCAGCTATTTAGGAAAGTTTTGACTTCCATTACAATACTTTATTATAGAGTTTAAGCCCTCTCTTCATTTGAAGACTGAGAGACAAAATAATGGTATATATCCTAAGAAGGAATTAATCTTATTTTTCTATAAACAGATAAAGAACTAATATGATCAGTGGAGAAGTACACACACTCCAAACACAGATTTAGGAGAGTGGATTTTAAACACATTTTTAACTTGGTGAAGATTCTTTGCTAGTATGTAGTCGCCACCAAATTGAGTAGACTAACTAGAGGTTAACAAGATCATATAGCCATCTGAGGAGGAGTGTTTTATATTTTTTATTTACTTTGTGAAGTCATATTGCAACTCTCCTCCATTGATCTAAGATTTCTTTGAATGATTTGATAATCTGACTTCAGGGTTAATTGCTTGCCTGTTATCTTCACAAAGTTATTGCTTTGGTCATCCAACATTGTGATTGCTGCTGTTTTGAATACTGAATTGCTGACATTTATTTCCTCCTGGAAAATAATTGCATTTATATTTGATTTTTTTGACATGTGAACAAAAATGGAACAAAACAGCAGGATAATGAGCATCTATTCTAAGTTAATTGTGGTACTGTACATAATTTGTATACATGAATTCCATTTTAGCATGTAATTCAATCTGAACTAAGCTTCACTAAATCCAAAGTAGGTGTCTCAGAAAAAAAAACGCCCCATTTTTATCCATTTATTCACTGTAAACACGACAATTTTGGGAGGTCTTTGGACAAATGTGCAGAAATAACAATATAAAATTGAAATAAACTCAGTAATTTAAAGTTTTAAATTATTTTATAAAATAAAACATGTAGAATCATTTCTAAGCAAAGTCAGAAACAAAAACAGGTTAAGTGTATCATTAAACTTAATATCCAAAGTGTCATACCAAAACAAATGGACAGTATATAAGCACCAGAATGCATATTAAATTCCCCAAGCTCTCACCAAATTACCTGCATCTCTTAAAAAATAAAAAAAAAAATGTCCTGCAATGTGTTAATAGTGTATCTATAATACCTAGAACATTTATTTGGTCCAAAGTTGTCAATTACATGTTTTTCATATTGAAACAAGCATATAAAAATTGTCAAATGATATCAAATTAGTCATATGAAAAATTGACATTTTGTGTCAGTTCATTCTCATAAGATCCTTGATTGTAAGAAATCTCACATATAAATATTAATAATAACCCCCTCTCTGTCTCTATTAATAACTTGTGAGGCATTGTGATATCATGGAGGAAGCACAAAAATTGGGAACAAAAATAGCCTTGATGCCACTCCCACTAACACCTGCATCTTGGATAGATTACTTAATCTTTCAGAACGTCAACTTTATCATATGTAAATTGGGATTGGCATTGTTAAGCAAACTTGAAATGTGTGAAGTATCTGAATTAGGCAAAATGCTTAGTGCACTTGAAACTGTTCAAAATGCTTACTATTATTATTATACACAGTTAACTAAATAAAATAAAGCTGTGGAAGAATGTTAAAATATCACATTTTAAATATGTTTTGAAATATATTGGATTAAACTATACATTTAATAAATGTATTTGAAAGGGAATACTATGCAGTCATCAAAACCCCATTTGCAACAATGTGGATGGAACTAGAGGGTATTATGCTAAGCGAAATAAGGCAATTATCATCTGATCTCTCTGATATGAGGAATTTGAGAAGCAGGATCATGGGGGGAAGGGAGGGAAAGATGAAACAAGAGACTATTAATCTTAGGAAACAAAGTGGGGGTTGCTCAGGAGGGGAGAGGATAGGATGGCTGGGTGGTGGACACTGGGGAGGGTATGTGCTGTGGTGAGTGCTGTGAATTGTGTAAGACTGATGATTCACAGACCTGTACCCCTGAAAGAAATAATACATTATATTTTAATTTAAAAAAAAAGAAGTTAAAAAAAAAAACTGATAGCAAGACAGTAAGTAAGATATCCTAAAGAATGTACTTACTTACAGTCCATTTTGGAAAACTCCATAAATTATGAAAGTTGTAATGATACTTTAATAATATAATCTGCATTTATAAATCTATGTAAATATGTAAGAATAAATTTAATATCTACTGCTAATACTGTAGGAAAATATTTGAAGGTCTTTTTTTTTAAAAATATTTTATTTATTTATTTAACAGAGCGATCACAAGTAGGCAGAGAGAGAGGAGGGAAAGCAGGCTCTCTGCTGAGCAGAGAGCCCAATGTGGGGCTTGATCCCAGGACCCTAGGATCATGACCTGAGCCGAAGGCAGAGGCTTCAATCCACTGAGCCACCCAGGCGCCCCTTGAAGGTCTTTTTTGTTTCAACACTGATCTGTCACTTATCCACATATATGACAAAATTAGATGATGTATGTATACTCTTTTAGTTGAAATATAATTAACATACAGTATTATATTAGTTGGTAGCATATCTATAATATCTAAAACCAATACCAGTGTTAAACATTAGTTTCAGGTATATGATATAATGGTTCAACAGTCCCATTTATTATTCAGTGATCATCACAATAAGCATACACTTGATCCTCTTTATTTATGGAAACTTTATCTGTTAGATGCACACTTTTATTTCAGACAGTATTGTGGTATAAATCATTTTCAAACATAAATTTAAATAACTACTTTGTTATGTGGATATGTCTATAAAAAATAAGTATATTATGATGTCACACTCAGCATTTTGCAGTTATTGCAAATGGATAAGTTAGTATCAAATTATTTGTATTCATCAGACTATTTCTTTAAAATAAATTATTAGATATATTATTGGCATATTAAAGTGCATGAACAATTGAAAGCTCTTATATGCAGACAGATTCCCCATCAGAAAGGTGGCACCATTTTATACTAACATCAAATACCTTGTGATATGTCATATCTTCATCAAGGTAATTTTTTTGTTACTGCCCTATTTTTCATAAGCCTTTCCCACTTTCATAATATGAATTTTATTGATACTTGTTTTTTAGATAGTGAAGTTGTATTAGAGATAAGCTTTGTCATACATGCATCCATAAGCAACTTTGAACAAAAAAGGAATTCAAGAAAATATATGAAAACTAAAATTTAAAAAAAAACTTTAAAAAAAGAAAATATATGAAAGATATATGATCATTAATTCACATTCACCATGCATTTAATGATATTGAAGATTTAGTGCTCCTCACTTACATGGGACCTACTAAGGTCTTGAGATCGAGACTGGCAATGTGTTCCATGGTTGTATGATTTTGAAAAATTTGCAAATATAATACATTTTATTGCTTTATATTAAGAGTTTTACTGCTATCTGTTGATCCACCCTATTCCTCTATAACACATGGTTCTGCTTGTTTTTAGTTTTGTTTTTTAGATTTTATTTATTTATTTGACAGACAGAGATCACAAGTAGGCAGAGAAGCAGGCAGAGAGAGAGGAAGGGAAGCAGGCTCCCTGCTGAGCAGAGAGCCTGATGCGGGGCTCGATCCCACAACCCTGGGATCATGACCTGAGCCGAAGGCAGAGGCTTTAACCCACTGAGCCACCCAGGCGCCCCACATGGTTCTGCTTGTTGAGGGATTTTTCTGATCTGGCTAAGGAAAATTTGCATTGTGGAATATTTTTAGTTTGGCTTTATTGGAATACATTTATATTGTTCACTATCAATTCTGTTCTTAGTTGTTATATTTGTTTCTATATAATTGTATGCTTTATAAAAATCTTTTTGCATACCCAGATATATAAACCTTAAAATCCATAAAAGTTGTATCCATCTTGGATGATATTTTTGTGTGCGATTAACAGGTTACCTAGAAGATAATTTTCAACAGGAAAGAAGCTCAGCCAAAAACATTATGTGAAGACGAGCAGTGCACTCCTTTTTAAGTGTTTGATCTGCAGTCAGCCGAGCGCTGAGACTATACAATGGTCTCTGTAGTAACTACTCCCACCCCCATCCCAGATCAACTAGGCCATTTTAGAGTGAAAGTTAAAAAGCATTACATATTACTCCCATATTCAGGAAAACTTGTCCTAGTCCTACTTTTTACTAGGTTTATCTTCATGCTGCTACTGTTTACGGTCTTTAATTTCAGACTCCCATATGCTAAAACTACAGTCATACTCCCACACTGAACATTCTGCCCTTATCCAAAAGACTTTATCTAAGCATAATTTCTTTCTAGGAAAGGCTAAACAGCGCAACTCTTTCCATTATGTGCAGGCACCATAGTGAGAGTAGAGTGGAGTTAAAACAGAGGGAAGGCTTACACTGGACATTGTATTCAGGCTCATCTCTGCTGGTCAGATGACTCTCTCTGTTCCATGCATGGACTTCCTTATGTAGAGCACAGTCTCCTCCTCTTGCAGCCATGGAAATTGTGACACATCAAAGAGAAATATGAACATTTTATAGAAATGTCGAATAGTGAAGAAAGGTGAACATGAGTTAGAATAATATTTGGGAGAAAGGACAGAAAAAGGGTAATAGGGCCATTTGGCAGCAGATAACAATGTGTGGATGGGTGGCCAATTGATATATGACATGTTTCTTATGTTGTTATACATTATTTTCAAGAAGAGTACTTTTCAATTAAAGAATGGGAATATATGAGAAGTTTGGCAACATTTATTTTACATTTATAAAACAATAAGAAAGCAAAATGTATGCAATAATCAGTAGTGTTAATAACAGCTAAGCACTGACACCTAATCTGAAAATGTATTACTACTGAATATGAAGAATGGAGGAAATAAGAAAAAATGGTGAGCTATTGTGGAACTCAGCATATAAGATTTTTTTGTGTGTGGCATGGTGATATCTAATTTTCAGAAGGTCATATGAGAAAGCTAATGAGATTGTAATGAAAATTTTCTTTACCTGACAGAAAACATTGAAAATTTTATGGCATTATAATAGGACATTTATTCAGAATATAAACATCCACACCAGAATAATAATGAAATAATTTTTCAGAGGCTTAATACAAGACCAGTTGTTTGATACCATAGCAGATACAATGAATGAAATCATTTGCTGATTATATAACTCAGTTGTTTTAACTATAATTCCAAAGAAAAGCCACATATGACAAATAACGATTACTATTGGATGTGTGATATTCTCAAATGTAACTATTTTTATTATTTGTAGTATTTGTAGAGTACACAGGATTTGTCCAGAAGATGGTAAGACTAGTGAGGGTCACATTCACCTTATAAATGCTGACTTGGGAAAATAATTTGAGGGGTTACAGATAAGCAAATGCCACAAATATAAATTAAAATATCTCAGATTGCAACTGACATCTTCCAAAAAATTCTAAGGATTTTGTATTCCTTGCAAGCATTTTTAAAGCATGGTACTCAATGAAGCTACAATATTAATCTTTGAAGGACCAAATTTTCTAAAACTTTACAACTATTTTTTAAACACTTATGTTTACCAAAAATCAATCTGAAAGTCCTGTTAGATCATCAAAATAAATCATATATTGTAGAAGGCAAATGTAAGTTTATTTTTGAAAGAATTTCCTCTAAAATATACATATTTCAGTAAAATTTTGTCATTATGCTATTAATTAATGTTTAAAGGAAAATAATAAAGTAACAATAATTCAGGATATATCATAGCTTTCACATAAAAATGATTAAAAATTCTTTGAATAGGTACGCCTGGGTGGCTCAGTGGGTTAAGCCATTGCCTTCACCTCAGGTCGTGATCCCAGGGTCCTGGGATGGAGTACCACATGGGGCTCCTTGCTCGGCGGGGAGCCTGCTTCCCTCTCTGCCTCTGCCTGCCACTCTGCCTGCTTGTGCTCTCTGTCTCTCTCTCTCTCTGACAAAAAAATAATAAATAAAATCTTAAAAAAATTTCTTTGAATAAAATCAAAGTGTGTTTATTTTAAAAATATATGCTACTATTACTATTAAATTGAAGAATCTCTTGTCATTGATGACAACTTCCATTATAGAATACTAGATAAACAATGAAAATGATTTTTGTTGAACTGCAAGTCTTATGATCAGGCTATCTCTTTTCCAAAATTGTATTTCTAAATAATTTCTCTTCTTATAATTTTGGATACAGAAAAATTAAATTTAAAAACTTAAAAAGTATTTTAGCTTCTTCGTTGCATTAAATGGTATATGTAACTCATAGAATTATGCTGTACATGGGAACTAAACACTAGTAAAATATGAAATAAGTTGATATAAGCATATATTGGTAAAATATTTATTTATAAGAAATCATAAGGATAAGATATTTTCTTAAGCCAAGCAAGGCTCTTACAGAAGTATTATAGAATAGTTTCAAAAATAATGTATCAGAGATACTTGTGAATAAATCTGTACTTATTTGGATGTGTTTTATTTTGCCAAGAATGACAGACAAAGTAGAAAGTAGGTCAGAACTGATAACATATATACTACTTTCTTCCAGTTAATTTCTCCAAAATGTACGGTGTCTCTCTTTGTGTTAACATATTGTCAGACCAATTGGAACATACAGTGCAATAAGGTATAGTGGCAAAAAATTATTAAACAATGCATCTTTTGAAGAAAGAAGGGAAAACTACAGAAAATTAATTTATCCTCCTGGCAATTGTGAAATCATAATGTATTGAAAACTGAATAAAGGACCACAAATATTAGTCCAGTGACAAAGCTTGAAATGAAAAGAGAAAATGGTTAGAAATTAATCTGCACTTAGAGCCTTAAAGCCTTCATTTTATAATCCCTCTAATACTCTACATTAAAAATAATTCTAAGTTACACTCAATATATTGGATATGCAGGTACGATCCTTATTGTTTTGGGAGAATAGTTTTATTACTTTAGTTAATTTAGTGCTGGCACTAGTAAATACGAGCAAAGGTAAAATTCTTCACACCAATTTGTTTAGGATATTTCATTATTACATAGGTTATTAAGTAAAAAATTAGATTTATATGAATGTTTAAAACCTGGAATTCAAATTCCACTTTCAACCAAGATGCTATATATTTATTGAAGAGGTACAAAGCTTACAATTTTATGTATATTATATATATATATATGTGTATATGTGTATATGTGTATAGATAGATAAAATTGAGAGCGCGCACAATTTTTTGGGGGGAGTGAAGGGCAGAGGGAGAGGGAGAAGCAGACTTCCTGCTATGTAGGGAGACTGAGGAGGGGCTGGATTCCAGGACAAATCCCAGGACTGATCCCAGGATACTGGGATCATGACCTGAGCCGAAGGCAAAGGCTTAACCAACCGAGCCACCCAGTGGTCCCAGTTTTATGTATAGATATAGAAAGATGTGTAGATAGAATTTGTCATATTTCAAAGTTGTTCTAGATATTTTGAAAGATGAGTGATTTTAAAACCAGGAAGAAATATATATATATGTTATTCTACCATGGGTAAAAAATAAATGACCGAAAAAACACATTACTTTTCAAAAAACACTTTAATATTTATATTTTTATTATTCAGAGCAAATAATTATATTTAAAATAGCAAAGAATTAAGAATTGTTTTTCCATGTAATTTCTCATAGGAAATGAGAACATATATGTGTGTTAAGACATGCCATTTATCTCTACTACCTCAATGTACAATATTAGTTGAAATTTTGGTTTTCCCATGCAGAAAAATTAAACTTTGAAAAAATTTACTGCTGAAACATTCATTAAAATATATTCAAAAGCATCCTCTTTTATAAATGTAGAATCTATGTTATGGAACCTAGTGTGGTATTATATAAACCTTTATTATATTTTTAATTGTTTTGTTAAGTTTTTGATCCATACTTATTCATTGTGAAAATTCTAAAACTATATGGATGACTATGGAGTAAAATACTAACATCCATCTATAAAAAACAAAAAATCACCAATTTATTTCTATCCCCAGAAGTAATACTACACATATTCTTAAAATTACTTTGTACATTAAGTTCTCTTCGCGATCTTTATCAGCTGTAAACTTCATTCTTTTTAATGGCTACTTATATTTCCTTAGAGTGGATTATTATATCCATGTTTATATTATAAATGATGCAATACAGACAATGATTATTTTTGTAAACAACTCTATAAAACTATTTCAATTTTGTTTTGCTATTATAAGGAAAGTTCCAATGAACCATTTATAAACAGTTTTCTCTCTGTTAACATGTGATAGTTTTTGTGGGATAGGATCCTGAAATTGGAAATGCTGGCTCAAAGATGATACACATTAAAATTATGATTAATGTATCCTCGTTATTCTCCCAAACATGACATGAATGTTTATTCTCAAGAGTAAAATATGGGAGTACTTATTTCACCACACCCTTGCTTGTGAAATATCAGATGGGTAAATGGTAAATAATTTTTGTGTTAATTTACATATTCCGGAATGATAACATGCTTGAATATCATATTTTCATTTTTAAAAGTTAAGTATTGTTTTATCTGGCTGCCTTTCTTAATCGTTAATAATGGATCTGAAACAAATAGCATTTATACTGTCAAGCAAGAAAAAAATATTTTCAGTAAGAAAGAGAAAAATAGGGCAAAATGATCCAGTTATTTTCAGTAAACTAGTGTGAATCGATGCAAGCCAGTCAGAAGTACACTATTCAACCCAGAGACATTCTGGTCTGAATGTAGATAAAGTGTGTTTGTGTGTGGGTAATTAATTCAATACAGATAACTTCTATGTGTCCTAAAAGAGGCTTTCAAGTAATAATTTTCTAAGCTGATCTGACAGGCTTATTTTTGCTTTGGGCAAGGACATTTTAAGTCATGGCAGCCATAACAGAGGAAAAAATCTAAAGTCCACTCATAAATGATGAGTGTAGAGTGTTTTTTTAACATATTCTTATGAGACTTGCTTTAAGCTCTGAAGAGGGCATCCACATTACAAAGGTAGTAATGCACACGTTTAATAACACAGGGTTCAGATATTTTAATGTAGTAGATGGATATCAGACCAATGTTAATACATGCTCAAATTACAGAGGCAATTGAGAAATTTCTCTCTCCACAGTGAAAACTAAAATACATTTTGTGTATTATAAAATATCAGTGTTACTTTAAATTTAGCTTACTTCCCAGTTTGATCAGAAGGCAGATACTGTGATATTCTCACATGATAACTAAATTATGCTCTTTCTCAATTTATTTGAAAATCAATTCCTACATAGGAATTACTACAGCCTCATTAACCTCAGATTAAGATTGTCATTTGATATCTATTTTCTGATCATATAAAATTCATATTAAAATATTAAAAAAATTATTCTAATAGGTAAGACAGATGAAGGTACTAAATTAATTTTTAGATTATAAATTCCAAACAATCTTTCTTACTTTTATTATGAAACAGAGGCAAGGAGGCTGGTTTCATTTACCCTAAAAAATAATATGTAATGCTGAACCCAAATCACATTTGTGTGTATGAAAACATCCTTGTATTTTGTTCATATTCCATTATAAATGCCATTTATTTATAAAGCATACTGTGTGACCATAGTCTGTATCTTTAAAGAGCCAATACAATAAATTTGAATATTTTAAATATTTTTTCATTTTACATATTCCATTATTTTTTAGTAACAACATTACCCATCTCCTCTCACAGTTTTATGTCTCTGCATTTACCAATCATTATGTTTATTTATTATTCTTTTTAAAGACTTTATTCATTTGGGAGAGAGAGTGAGAGAGAGCACAAGCAGGGGGAGAGGCAGAAGGAGAAGCAGACTTCTGCTGAACAGGGAGGCAGAAGCAGGGCTTGATCCCAGGGCTCGAGGATCATGACCTGAGCCGAAGGCAAACACCTAGGACTGAACCACCCAGGCGCCCCTGATAGTTATGTTTAAATACTTTTAACTTTAAATTTTAACTTGCTCAATTTCCACAAGACTCTTTTGTATATCCTGGATATAATTCCTCATCAGTGTCTTTTTTTATTCTTTGTTGTAATATAGACCTTATTTCCATGGGTGGTCTTATTTTTCTTTTACACATGTTCTCAAGTTTCAAATTTTCATGATTTATCTTCTTTAGCTCATCTTTCATTTTGAATGTTTTTAATTATTATTATACTTCTTTTGCTCTTAATTCTAAAAGACTATGTTTATTTACCTGGGTCCATGGAAATGTCATCCTTTCTTCACAATTTTTGTGTAATCTGTTGCAAATTTTCCCAGTTTTGCCTAGTTTGGTTTGTTCTTTTGCATTTTTAAAATTTTAGTTTCTAAGGTCCCTTTTTATTAGTACTTTTATTTTAGTGTAGAGATTGCTTTTTTCTTGAATATGCTCCAGGTAGGAAAAGAGCATGGGGCATGACAAGAATTCTCTGAGCTTTGAAAATTTCACTGATTTACTCCATAGATAAGCCTTCATGATAAAGACTTTTGCAAAAGTATTTGTGGGGGGATGGGCATCACCTCTTACTTTGCTTAACTTGGTAAATATTCGAGACTTGTGTAACTGCCACCTTGCAAACTGCCCCTTGCAAAGACAATCTTTTTCCAGCATTTTTTGTTTAGCCCTCTCTTTTTTCTTTTCATTTTCTTTTATTTTCTTTCCTTTCATTTCCTTTTTTTTTCTTTCCTTCCTTCTTTCCTTCTTTCCTTCCTTCCTTCCTTCCATTTTTTTTCCAAGTTTTTATTTAATGTCCAGTTAGTTAACATAAAGCATAATATTAGTTCCAGGAGTAGAATTTAGTGACTTATCACTTACATACAACACTCAGTGCTCATCACAAGGGCCCTCCATAATACCCATCATCTATTCAACCCTTTCTGTCTCCTTATTGTGTGATGTTAGTGAGGCTCTAAGAGGCTTCCTCACTAACCCATGTTCTAAACAAAAGTCTTGGTATTTTCTCTCAAGATGTGCTACTTGGGGCGCCTGGGTGGCTCAGTGGGTTAAGCCGCTGCCTTCGGCTCAGGTCATGATCTCAGTGTCCTGGGATCGAGTCCCGCATCGGGCTCTCTGCTCTGCAGGGAGCCTGCTTCCTCCTCTCTCTCTCTCTGCCTGCCTCTCTGCCTACTTGTAATCTCTCTCTGTCAAATAAATAAATAAAATCTTTAAAAAAAAAAAAAAGATGTGCTACTTGTTAGGAAAGTTCTGTGTTTCGCTGATGTTGCTTCTGATGTCTAGTTTCCAGCTTTCTGTTTCACTCTGGTCAATTTTGGTCTGCTTTTTTCTCTTCATTTATACATAGATTTCAATTATAGGTCATTTATAAGCATTCTCTGATTTTATTGAATAATTTTCTTTTTTCGTGAACTTCTTACTTTTGGTTACTTTCAGAGAAAACATGAAAGCAGAGATTTGCCTTTCTGGAAAGAGTAAACTTTGATCTGGAATATATAGGAGCACAGGATCTTGTTGGAGACGATATGATTGGATCAGTTTGTCTTAAAATAAAGAAGCCAAAACAATAAAGCTATTTTGGGGAAAGCCAATGTATCCATTTGAATAAAAATGATGTTTTAGAGTAATACAAATCTAAGACTGATGATATAGTGATGACAGGCCAATGGGGAAAATAGACTTACAGTAAAAAGCAGAAAAAGAAGCACCTGGGTGGCTCAGTTGGTTAAGCATCCAACTGTTGATTTCAGCTCAGGTCATGACCTTAGGGTAATGAGAGGTCTCAGTACGGAGTCTGCTCAAGATTTTCTCTTTCCCTCTCCTCCTCTGTTTCTCAAAAACAAACAAACAAACAAATAAATAAATAGATACAAATAGCAGAACAAAGCATAAATGGAGATATTTTGAAGCTTAGTGACTTTAGTATCTAAGAATGTTTTGGGTTTTTTTTTTTTTAGGTTTTTAGATTTAGATTTTAGATTTTTTTTTTTTTAGATTTTTTTTTTTACAAAGATTTTATTTATTTATTTGAGAGAGAGAGCATGAGAGTAGAGAGAGTTAGAGGGTGGAAACAGATTTCCCATTGAGCAGGGAGCCTAAAGTGGGACTCAATCCTGGGACTCTGGGATCATGACCTAAACCAAAGGCAGCTGCTCAGCCAACTGAGTCACCCAGCCCCTAGGAATGGTTTAGTAAAAATAGAATTGAACTAAAATAAACGAGTTCCTAAACTATAAATGGAATACATATTCAGAGAAAAGGGAAATAATAAGAAATTCATTAGCAGTTTAAGATCTCTTAGCTTACTTATGTAAAAGACAAAATATCCAATATGAGTTTCATGTTTTCCTTCAGTGTTATTAAAACTTTCCCTAACTTAAGATTCCTTCATTGAAAATCAAAGATGAAAAATTGGCTAGTCTAATAAGCCATATTTGTAATTCCAAGTGATCTTTCTACTTTGACCTTTTTAATCTTGAAAAAAAACCGACTGATTTTAATTGCTGCACTTAAGACAACTTAATACAACACCTGCTGATAGATTCCAAATGAAAGAAAAAGTCACGAGAAAAATGGAAATCTCTCCTATTTTTTCACTGAGTTCTTTATCTTTATCTAAGTGAATGATATGTCACCAGATTCTTGAAAATGACATTAACTAGGTGTTTTGAAATTCCTGATATATTTTTTATATCTTCATTATTTTTATTAATTGAAAAATGTACAGCTTTTTTTTTAAGATGTATTTATTTTAGAGAGAGCAAGTGGGGGAGGGGGGAGAAGGCCCCCCTGAGCATGAAACCCTACACAGGACTCAGTCTTAACATCCTGAGATCATGACCTGAGCTGAAATCAAGAGGCAGACACTTAACTGACTGAGCCACCGAGATCCCACAAAATGAACAGCTTTTTGGTTGCATGAAACTTAATTGAATTTTTATATCTATGGATGTGCTTATAGATTTTATCCTCATAAGTTACCTTAGAAATAAATCCTTAGGCAATGTTCCTAGGAAGACGTTGCTGCAGCTGAGGTCAAAGAGGTTGCTGCCTGTGTTCTCCTCAAGGATTTTGATAGATTCCTTTCTCACATTGAGGTCCTTCATCCATTTTGAGTCTATTTTCGTGTGTGGTATAAGGAAATGGTCCAATTTCATTTTTCTGCATGTGGCTGTCCATTTTTCCCAACACCATTTATTGAAGAGGCTGTCTTTTTTCCATTGGACATTCTTTCCTGCTTTGTCAAAGATTAGTTGACCATAGAGTTGAGGGTCTATTTCTGGGCTCTCTATTCTGTTCCATTGATCTATGTGTCTGTTTTTGTGCCAGTACCATGCTGTCTTGATGACAGCTTTGTAATAGAGCTTGAAGTCCAGAATTGTGATGCCACCAACTTTGGCTTTCTTTTTCAATATTTCTTTGGCTATTCGAAGTCTTTTCTGGTTCCACATAAATTTTAGGATTATTTGTTACATTTCTTTGAAAAAAATGGGTGGGATTTTGATGGGGATTGAATTAAATGTGCAGATTTCTTTAGGTAGCATAGACATTTTTACAATATTTGTTCTTCCAATCCAGGAGCATGGAATATTTTTTCATTTCTTTGTATCTTCCTCAATTTCTTTCATGAGTACTATATAGTTTTCTGAGTATAGATTCTTAGTCTCTTGGTTAGGTTTATTCCTAGGTATCTTATAGTTTTAGGTGCAATTGTAAATGGGATTGACTCCTTAATTTCTCTTTCTTCTGTCTTGTTGTTGGTGTACAGAAATGCAGCTGATTTCTGTGCATTGATTTTATATATTGACACTTTACTAAATTCCTGTACAAGTTCTAGCAGTTTTGGAGTGGAGTCTTTTGGGTTTTCCACATATAGTATCATATCATCTGTGAAGAGTGATAGTTTGGCAAGGGAAGCAAGGGCAAAAATGAACTAGTGGGATTTCATCAAGATCAAAAGCTTTTGCACAGCAAAGGAAACAGTTAACAAAACCAAAAGACAACTGACAGAATGGGAGAAGATATTTGCAAATGACATATCAGATAAAGGGCTAGTGCCCAAAATCTATAAAGAACTTAGCTAACTCAACACCCAAAGAACAAATAATCCAATCAAGAAATGGGCAGAAGACATGAACAGACATTTCTGCAAAGAAGACATCCAGATGGCCAGCAGACACATGAAAAAGTGTTCCACATCACTCGGCATCAGGGAAATACAAATCAAAACCACAATGCGATACTACCTCACACCAGTCAGAATGGCTAAAATTAACAAGTCAGGAAATGACAGATTCTGGCAAGGATGCGAAGAAAGGGGAACCCTCCTACACTGTTGGTGGGAATGCAAGCTGGTGCAACCATTCTGGAAAACAGCATGGAGGTTCCTCAAAATGTTGAAAATAGAACTACCTTATGACACAGCAATTGCACTACTGGGTATTTACCATAAAGATACAAACGTAGTGATCTGAAGGGGCATGTGCACCCGAATGTTTATAGCAGCAATGTCTACAATAGCCAAACTATGGAAAGAACCCAGATGACCATCAACAGATGAATAGATAAAGAAGAAGTGGTATATATATACAATGGAATAATATGAAGCCATCAAAAGAAATGAAATCTTGCCATTTTCAACAACGTGGATGGAACTAGAGGGTATCATGTTTAGTGAAATAAGTCAATCGGAGAAAGACAACTATCACATGATCTCCCTGATATGAGGAAGTGGAGATTCAATGTGGGGGGTTAGGGGATAGGAGAAGAATAAATGAAACAAGATGGGATAGGGAGGGAGACAAACCATAAGTGACTCTTAATCTCACAAAACAAACTGTGGGTTGCTGGGGGGAGGGGGGGTGGGAGAAGGGGGGTAGGGTTATGGACATTGGGGAGGGTATGTGCTTTTGGGTAAATTGGAAGGGGAGGTGAACCATGAGAGACTATGGACTCTGAAAAACAATCTGAGGGGTTTGAAGTGGCGAGGGGGTGGGAGGTTGGGGTACCAGATGGTGGGTATTATAGAGGGCACAGCTTGCATGGAGCACTGGTTGTGGTGAAAAAATAATGAATACTGTTTTTCTGAAAATAAATAAATTGGAAAAAAAAATAAAATCACCTGGCATTTGCAAATCTACCTCTAAATTCTTTATCCCTAAATTCATTCATCCATCTACTCTAATACTGTTAAGAGAGTTTTGTAAAGAAGAAACCAAAGACTAAAACATATAATGCCGGGACGCCTGGGTGGCTCAGTTGGTTGGACGACTGCCTTCGGCTCAGGTCATGATCCCGGAGTCCCGGAATCGAGTCCCACATCAGGCTCCCAGCTCCATGGGGAGTCTGCTTCGCTCTCTGACCTTCTCCTCGCTCATGCTCTCTCTCTCTCTCAAATAAATAAATAAAATCTTTAAAAAAAAAAAAATATATATATATATATATATATATTGCCAACAATTATTGCTGCATAACAAAAGGGAAGATTTGCATTTGAATAATCCAATAACATATATTTCTAACATGTCTGTGGGGTAGGTTGGAGAGAGTCTGCTGACTCAGTTAAGAGTCTCTAAGGGGAGAGATTAGGAAAGGGTTGGCTGTATGAGTAACTAATATTCCTTGACTGAGGGGGCTAACAAGGACATATATGACCCATGGCAATGCATAGATCCTAGAGAGCAAGTTAGAAATAGGCCCATAGTCACTCACATTTTGTAGGCAAGAACAAGTCCATAACCATGACTGAAGTGACGAGACAAGGTAATACACTCGCCTTTAAAGGGAAGTAATGAGAAGTTATGTAGCAGGGGGAGAGTAGATATAAAGAGGGAAAGAATAGTGGACAATAATCCAATCCACTAGGAATTGAAAAAGCTCTGTTTTCCAAAATAGCACAAAAACACTAGAAAAAAAGAAAGACAGAAGGAAAGATAGATGAAAGAAAGAAATTAGGAAGGAAGGAAGGAAGGAAGGAGAGAAAAAGAGAAAGAAAGAAAGGTCTGATAGGTAAGCCCCAAAGAGTTACTTTTTCCTTACAAACCACCCTTTCTCACTTGTAATCCTCAGGTTCAAACTTCATGTACATAATACTGTTTGCCAACATATATTCAAGCTTGAGTCAATAAGTCTTGTATTCATTATATACCTTCCAGAAAATCTGTACTCTACATTCACTGGTTATAAAACTTTAATGTTTCTATCTGTAATTAAACACAAGCATTATTTTTCACATTACAGTTTAAACTTAAAAATATTCAGCTCTATCTAGCTTCCTGCACGGATGCTGACCATGTCATTTTATATCTTGACACATTTGCTTATATCATTCCCTCTACCAAGAAATTTCTTGCAAATAGTAAGTATTCAATATACATTATGAAATTTATGAAAAGATAAGAGAAGGAATAAAATATTTCATACACTAAACAAAAGCAGCATTTGGAGTTAAAGCACAGAATTGATATGACCAACTTTACCACTATGATCATCACAAAAGGATTGCTCATATTTAGTTGTTGTTTGGATTAATGACAATTACTAGTAAGACAAAAGAATGAGTAATAATATGAACTTAATGAAATAAGTCTGAAGACTCCACTGTCTAGCGAGAATGACGGTATAAAGTACTCCAACTCTATCTATATGTAAAATATATACAAAATATTTTATAATGTCAAAATATCCAAGTTAAATGCCTTATTAAATATCTGGTTATGAAAGAAAGATATAAAAATTAAGAAAAAATAAAGAAATGACTTCTGTGCTATTGGAACCTGAAATTAGCCTGAGCTTGTTAAAGTCATAGGTGTACTGATGTAGTGTGGACACTTATATGAGGCATGGAATGTATTGGTTTATGTACATATGTATATATATATTGGGGGGCAGTAGCCATGGATCCAAGGCAAATTTCAGAGAATTTTGTACTAGCTTGTCAGCTTATTTTTTTTTTATATAATTGATACTTATTATTTGAGCCTAGTTTTAGTGAGAACTTCACAGAGCACTGTCACTGAGGCCAGTCATGTAGTAAGAATGTGCCTATCTGACCAGCAGGGTATAAAATGTCCTGACTGAGAATCCCTATTGAGTTTCCTTGTCCCAGGGCATTCCAAGCATAAATCCTTGGTTTCTGATGTGAGAGAGAAAGCATATCCTTTATTTGTCTGTGTCTGGTCTTTTGGATTGTTCGCTGGGAGGCAGCTTTTGGCAGAGAAATATCCTTACTCTAATGCATTAAACTGTAAAACAGCATAAACAGTAGCTTCAGAGGCATTGCCATTTAAAGTCCTGTTAGATTTCTTTAGGAATCAAATGGGTTTGACTGCCCTAGCACAATTACAAATGCTATAACTATAAAGAAAATAAACTTGCTTCGTGAAGTCAAAATGTTTCTCACCAGCAGGCAAATTCCCTTAATGATAGGGATCTAGGGGCTTACGTTTTTAACAAGTAATTCTTTTGTCCCACATTGATTGTACTAATCTTGCACAACATGAACCAGATTTCTGGATGTACTTGGGGGGGACCCTGCACTGACTTCTTGGCCTCTAAAAGTGCAGTAAAACTGAAATTCTTGCAAAGATGTGTGACTACTTTGTTAAGTAATTAAAAGTAATAATGTTAATTAAAATCAGTTCACCTTTACAAATGAGTTTTGCTACTCTTACAGTATGAAATTAAACTTTTCAAGCTTTTCAAAAGTTGAGACCTATTTTTTTTGTTTCATGTGTTTATGATTTATCATCTTATTTTATTATTTATTATTCAGTATCTTACAATTTAGAATAGACTCATTTCCTTTTTAATTTTTCAAACAATTTTCCACAAATATATGGATAGATTAAAGGACAAACCCCACCATTCCTCCCTTGCTTTTATCTAAGACAGTTCTGTATATTTTCTGAATAGTCCTAAATTTAAGATTATATATATGTATTTGTGATCTTCATACAACATATATGAGTCTCTGTTTCATTTTTCTATATTCTTGAGATTTTTCAAAAGTAACATTGAAATTATATTTTTGTGGTCTGTGTGAGCTGTCATAGATATTTGACTATGATGATTAAGACATATTTACATTTATGATCCAAACACTAAATCAATAAAAAAGTTATACCTGATTAATTGCATGCTTATTGCTCAATTAACAAGGGATCACTTTATAACTAACTCTTTTAGAAATTTTATATCAAAACATTAGTATCTATTTATTAATCTAAAATAACCCTTTAAAGGATGCTTTCTGGCAGGGAGTATGATGTTTGTCTGCCTTTTCTTTTTACCAGCAGCATATCCACCATCAAAAACAAAACAAAACAAAACAAAACACACACACAAAAAAGCCACAGTTTTAAAAACAGATTGTTTCCTTTTATGTATATGATAGACTGAAGTGATTGTGAAGTAAGAGAACATGCATTTTCAGAGGAAAAAGTGTATAAAGAAATCTCAGGAGATTAAATTTCTATTTCCTGCTTCAGCTATTCGCTAGGTGGCTAAAGGCAATGAGTTTCAAAATGTGGTTCTCTGGAGGTGATCACATTACACTTTAAAATAAGCATATATATACTCTCCTCAAATCTTACATTTGAAGTATGAACTCATGTATTTTTATGGAGGCTAAAAAAATGTCCCTAAGGTCTGTGAACACACATAATAGCATGATTATTAAAAGTATTTCCCCTGATCCAAAATTTGTGATTTCACAAATGTGCGTTTTGTGCCTACTCATGTTTTTGTCTTGATGAAATGAACTCTATAAGACTATTCTACCTTGTTCATTACTTCTTCTTGTTAATTTACACTCATAATTCCCCTCATTCATTGTTGCTTCTGGCTTTGATTGACTTGACAGGCTACCTAGGCAAAATATCTGAACTGACTTCAAATTCAACTGTTTTGTGTCACAGTGCCATGTTTGTGAAATTCTCGGTACCATATTGTTCATTCTATTTTCTACCTCTGTGGTCCCTAATCCTAAACTCTTCTACAGTTTCATCCTCCTCTATCAGACTAAAACAAATAATACAGATACAAATAAGACAAATAATACTGTCTCCTTTGTATTTCCTTACACTGTGTTGACACTGTTGGCAATATCAACCTCAGTCTTAATCTATAGGCAGATAACTATCACATTTATAATTCCATCTTTGAACTCTACTTCAAGCACCAGACATGAGTACTGAAACCCCTATTTGTTCTCTACTATTAGATGTCTCAAAGATTTCTCAGATTCATGTCCAAAACCAAAATCAGACCCTATTTCTTAATTTCCTACAAAACTTTTCAGTTCCTTCATGTAGAATCAAAAATTGTAATTATATATACATTTTTTATTATTTGACTGATGTTTGCCTTTCGTATGAGTGTATAAGCTCCATTAGGACAGGAGGCCTTTCTCTGCTGGTCAACATCTCTATCCCCCTTGCTTAACAGAGTGTCTGGAATATAATAGGCATTTGAAAAATATTTATTGAACATTTAATAAAGCAATTCTGGAGGATAAATAACAGGAAAAAGAAAAGATTGCAAATACTCCTAAGTTTTTGTGATACTAATAGTTTTAGCAAGTTAAGAATTGTAATTTTTATCAGATAAGTAAAACAGTTTGCATAAAAAAGTTTTTATTAGTCTTACATCAAATAATTCCAGAAATAAAATATGCCCTTAGTAGACACGTGCATATAAATAACAAAGAGATGATAAATGGGGAGATGGGGCGCCTGGGTGGCTCAGTGGGTTAAGCCGCTGCCTTCGGCTCAGGTCATGATCTCAGGGTCCTGGGATCGAGTCCCGCATCGGGCTCTCTGCTCGGCAGGGAGCCTGCTTCCTCCTCTCTCTCTCTGCCTGCCTCTCTGCCTACTTGTGATCTCTCTCTGTCAAATAAATAAATAAAATCTTTAAAATAAATAAATAAATAAATAAATAAATAAATGGGGAGATGGACAGATGTATACATGCAAACATACGTGCATACATACATAATTTTTATAAGAGGAGCCACTGATTCTGAGGCTTGTAACAAGTGTAGGAAAGTATTGAGGGTTCTATAGTTTAGAAAACTCATCTAGAATGTTAATAAATAGCAGTTTCGCTTTTTTTTTTTTAATCTTCTTTTTCAAAAGAAAGATGAAGTAACTCCCAATGCTTGGCCTAGGATGAAAAGACACAATGTGTGGTTGATCCCTGATAGTTTAGATTTCACCCCCACTCTGGATATATATTTTCTATGTCAAATAATCTTTGTTAAGGATGTGCTGGTGTCTGTCTTTGAAAGGGATGAAAAGGCAATTTAAATTAATTGGCCCTTAGAGCTCCGAAGAGTTTAATTCCCTCATGTGATTAAACTCTTTACCCCTAAAGACTCTATTCCCTTGATTTTAAAATTGAATAAGATTCAGCATTTGTTTTATACATACAAACACACATACAGAAACACACACACAGTTATGAAATCATCTCTCTTTTAGACAGTAGACTGTGTATGTTCAATGAACAAATAGTCAATCTTAAGAAGAAATACTACTAGAAATTTAAGAATTTATTTCAGGGAACACAGTTAATAAAATAGGAAGTTTTATTGTGTTACCCTAGCAAAATGTCAAATAAAAAAAACCCAGCATATTATTTTTTGGTCATTTAACATAATATTTTGCTTTCTGAGATCACATAGTGAAAAAAAAGCCATATTTAAGAATAGATTATAAAATATGACATAATAATATTAATATCATATATGGTTAGCTTTCTTCTGTTTATCACTTGCCCGTGTATTTAATGAAACTAAATCTTAGAGAAACTTGAGAACTTATTTTTCTATCTGTAGATATTTTCTTTTCTTTTTTTTTTTTTTAAGATTTTACTTATTTATTTGACAGATAGAAATCACAAGTAGGCAGAGAGGCAGGCAGAGAGAGAGAGAGAGGAGGAAGCAGGCTCTCCGCTGAGCAGAGAGCCTGATGGGGGGCTCAATCCCAGGATCCCAGGATCATGACCCGAGCCAAAGGCAGAGGCCCTAACCCGCTGAGCCACCAGGCGCCCCTATCCATTTTTTATGTATTTGCTTAGCCCCCACTTTTTTTGAGAGTTAATGTGTCTTTAGTACTTTTATGTATGCATTGTTCCACTTGGTTCTTTCAACTTTGGGATACAGATAATGGTTTGTCCCAATTTTGTGAAAGAAGGTATGGGAATTAAGAAGCTTGGTCAGAATCACAAAACAAAAATCACAAAATTCACAAAAAAGAAAAGGACAAAATACTTTTATTTGCAGCAGACACCAAAAGTACACTTACAGTGTAAATTACTTTTTACCTTCAACCAATCCTCTTCAAATTATGTTTAAAAACATTGATAACTTAAGTTTCTCATCCTTTAAAACATGAAAACTACTGCCTTAGAATGAAAGTTACAGATGTATATAAATACATCATCGTTATTTCTTTTGAATATCCTCAATTTGATTCTATATTAAAGCTTATCATTTACATTTCTATGGACTTGAAAATATTTTATTGCATGTTTATTTCAAAGACATTAGTTTTCTAGATAGACACAGGCATCCTCATTTATGGCTGTTGCATCACATTATATCTGCTTCCTAATTGCTCCAGGGTTTGGTATATTTGTTTCTGTTTTTGTCCTTAAATAAAAGTTGACTTTTTCTGTCAATTCTGATTGTTTAATACATAGAATATGCCACTGTGATTTCTTATCAGCAGTTGTACATCGTGTCGTTATTTTTCTGGGTTTAGAATAGCATATTGGTTATACTGTGGAGAAACTCCCTACGTTTGTTGATTCATCTCATTCAACAGATATTTTAAAGTAAATTCTATGGTAAAACAATGTGTGAATTGCAAATTTATTGTTTTTGATGAGACACTTTTGTGGTAATATTTTACAAGACAATATTAATTTTTAATTTTTTTAATTTTAAAATTTAAAACCTTTAAAAATTCATTAAAATTTTAATCAGGTAACATTTTCTATTTTTTCAGATATTTAAACATCTCAAAAGAGTGAATTTTAAAAGTATAATCTAGTAGTTCAGAATCATATTTTTCTATAACATATTTATCACAAATAATTCCTATGCATTGATTCAGTCCTATATTTTAATGCTTTTTTTGAGAGTCTTATATTTCAATGCTTTTTAAAAAAGATTTTATTTATTTATATGACAGAGAGATAGAGAGAGAGCACAAGTAAGAAGAGCAGCAGGCAGAGGGGGAGAAAGCAGCCTCTCTGCCAAGCAGGGATCCTGATGCAGGGCTTGATCTCAGAACCCTGGAATCATGACCTGAGCCGAAGGCAGCCACTTAACCAACTGAGCCACCCAGATGACCCTAAGGTAATGCTTTTATTCAGAGTTGATAGTGTACTGATTCAGATGCTAATCTTATTTAGAAATACTCTCACAGATATACCCAGAATAATAACTAACTGTATTTCTTGCTCCTTGTGGCCCAGGTGAGTTGACACAAAAAATTAGCCATTACATCATGGGCCTAAATAAGTTCCATATCATGTAGAAAGTACCAAATGTCATAAGGTAGTTAAGAAAGTTGATAGATCAATGTCAAGAGGAAGAATATACTACTTATTATTTTCCACTTTAAGAGTTTACTCATCTTCCTCTTTGCTCAATAACTCTCGGGTCATACCTTTGAAGTTTGTCTGAAGGTTGTGATAATGTGTAAAAAGTAGAGAGCTGCATTCCCTCAAATCAACTTTCAAGAATGGATTCTACTTAGATTTGGGAAAAAGAGGAACTTGTGTGAAATTTGGAAGCTGAAAGAAAATCAGAGGCCATTATTCTTAGAAGGTTGTCCTAGTCAGACCTTCTGATGGACAGAGGTGGGTCTCAGCTTGTCTCTTTGTCCTCTGTTCCCTGTCCAGTGTGTCTCCACCACTGTGGGCCCTGCTTGCCAGCAGCATTCGCTGGCCCACAACCAAGCACTCAGCTGGGGCCTACAAAAGCTGCAGATGAAATACAGATGAAATAGTCATTTTCACTGATCTCTCCATGAGCGCTCACTTAGTAGTAGTCCCCTTCACCAGCCAGATAAGCTTCTCAGATTTTTTGTAAACTCTAACTTGGTCACCCATGCTGTGGCTGCAGGTGGAAAGTCAGTGATTTTCCCCTGATCCTCCAACTTATCCCTTTCAGACTTCAACCTCTTCAGCATCTGCCAAGTTTCTCTTACTGAATTTCCATGAGATTGCTCATTCCCAAAATACTTGTGGTGGTGAGCATCCTTGACCACAAGGGTGTAACAATATCTACTGTTCACTGAGTGCACACCATGCTGTAACTTGTAGATACACTTTATACTAAACTTGGCCTGCTGGATAAACATTCTCACCCTTGCTAAATGGATGAAAGAACTGGAACTTAGAGAAGTCACAGATTTTCTCAAGCACACAGAGATCATAGGTCATAGTGCTAGGATTCGAGCCCTTCTCAGAGTGTGCTTTTCTGTCAACTAATTAATTCTATATGTAAAAATGTGGAATGGCAAATGGTCAACTAACCTAAAAGTCAGATACTTTAACTGTAAAAGGTAGATGAGTGCCTGACAAAAATGGCATCGAATGCATCATAAAAGTTGGCAGTCATTTTGCTATAAAAATTGAACTATCTCAAAAATGCATGAAGCAAATCATCTCACCAAAACAGCAATTTCCACTCTATACTTAGCTTGCCCAGTGTCACCCACGAATAGAGCACAGAATATATTTCCTAAAATGCTTGCTTCTTCTAACCTTTTGGGGGACAGCCGGCGCTTAGCACAGTGCCGTATTCTGCCTTGTGTTGTGCACTGACAGATCTAATCCCCACTAGAGCAGTATTTCCCATCAACAGATATTTAGAAAGTGTTTTCAGTTTGAGGATACTTGAGCCTTAACTTACTGACCTTTGCCCTGATGCAGAATCAAAAGTGTTTCCATACTGTTGTCTCCTTGAGTCATCTCAATTATAACAAAACAAAATAAATCTTTAGGACAGAAATGCACTTAGGATAGCTGATTTACTATTGTTCTAAGCTAACAAAAGTCTGTTTCTTTCTTCCTAGTGCATTTCAGATGTGATAATAACAAAATAAATCTCTTAGAAACAAACAAATCTCTTTGGGAGCTAGAGAAAAGCTCTTAAAAAAGTCATTTTGAGGTACCCAATTTCCTCTCTTCCACATTCGGATGTTCAGATATGTTTTGGAGAAGAAGACACTAAAAGACTAGATGTCAGACACCTTGTCTCCTTTTTAGGACACTTTGTGAGAAACAAACCACTTAAATGTGCTGCCTAGGAGCTCATTTTGTATTTATATCTCCATTCCTTCCAAAGTGTCAAATGTGTTCTAATGGACTCATATTTAGACTAACATTTATATATAATGAAAGGAAATGACTTTGGAAAAAATAGTAGTGTTTACTCCATACAACTCCAGAGAGAAATAAACTAATATGTTTCTCTCCACATTGCTTTCTCATTTTCTCTGATTGCACTTTACCCATCATCACTTCCACGCTCTGATGTCACCATTGTCCTACAGAAAACTTATTGAGGTGGAAACCAAACTCCTCATTCCCCACTCACGCTCCTAAAGCTCTCTTCAAATTCATCCTTGTCCTAGCTAACAAATGGCAGTGAGTTCCCCGAGTCTCCTTGTTACTTCCCATACATCTCAACAGGGCGCTGGAGAAGCTTGCTGTCCTGAACTGCTCATAGGCACAGACAAGAAGCTCCAAGTTAAATCCTCACTTCCCCCTGGCCAAAGGCCCAGAAAACAGGGTGACTTTACAACAGAAAACCTTTTTGGCAATAATTCTCTGTTCCAGCCAAACACTAAAGAAAAACTGCATCCCTCCCCTACATCCTTCATCCCTATGGCTTCTTCAGGGTCTAGTGAAAAGGTGATCTTCAAACTCCACCCCCAACCATGGAAGCAGGAGGCAGGGTGGTGTCAACTAGACCCAGCAGGGTGCTGGTTTCTCACCCCTCAGACAACAGAGGCAGGTGGGACTGTGATTTCACCCCCAGATAGTGTCAGTGGAGTCCAGGAACTGAGGATTCACCACTGATGGTCAGTGCTGAGACTCAACGAGGAATTTCAAACAAGGCTATTAACCATCCTGTTACTCACAAAGCACCCATTTTCTTCAAAAGCATGAGGGGGTCAGGGACTGAGCCTCCATATCCACCTGATGTCTATGAGACAGAACACAGTCTTGGGGGTAGAGCTAGCCAACACCTGCAGCTTCTCCCTTGTCAGGAGTGCCTTGCAAGAAACTGAGTCAGAAGGAAGGGGTACAACATTTTCAAGTATTGAAAGAAAAGAAGGGTCAACCACAAAATCTATATCCAATAAAATATACCAGGAATTAAAAATGCATCAAGGATGAGAGAGAGGGGCGCCTAGGTGGCTCAGTGGGTTAAGCTTCTGCCTTCAGCTTGGGTCATGATCCCAGGGTCCTGGGATCAAGCCCTGCATCTGGCTCTCTACTGAGCAGGAAGGCTGCTTCCCCCCACCTCTCTCTCTGCCTGCCTCTCTGCCTACTTGTGATCTCTGTCAAATAAATCTTAAAAAAAAAAAAAAAGAATAAGAGAGAAATGCAAACAAGTTTAGATGAAGGAAAACAATTTGTTGCTAGCACACCTAGTCTTGAAAAATGGCTAAAGACATTATCTGAACAGAGAGAAAATGGTAACAGAAGAAATCTTGGAACTTCAGAAAAGGAAGTAACAAAATGGATTAAAAAATAAGAAAAAAACAAAATGACTATCCCTCATCTCATGTGTTTCTTATACGATATTTGATGGTTAAGTAACAATTATGATGTCATCTGATATGATGCTCAATGTAAGTAGAGGAAATACTTAAGACAATTATATTTTAAAAGTTGGGAGATAACTTTATGCAATTAAATAAATCTAGTCATGTGATTATCAGACATTAAGACTTTCCATAATTAAAATTGCACTTAGGATAAATTTCCAAATTCTTAATAAACTTGGGAGGACTTGCATACTATGGTGACAACTACATCTTTTACCTTCACCTTAAACCACTTTCACCCTCCCTTACTGTGCTCCTCCAGCTCTGATGTTCCTTCACTCACCCTTCTAGGACTTTTGTGCATGTGTTTCCAGTCTGGAATGCTTTTCATGTAGCTTACTCCTAAGCATTCTTTAGGTTGAAAGTCAAAGGTCACAACTATAAGGGAGATTTCTCTGACTCCAACCCAATCAAATTAGATACCTGATTATGTTTTTCAATCTCTTTTCATTTGACTCCTTAGCCCATATGGGCAGAGGACAAATGCTTTTCACGACTGTATTCTCTCTGCCAGCACAGAGCCTGGCCCACAAAAGAAGTTCAGTAGGATTTGTTCAACAAATAAATGAAGTAGGATGAAGAAAAGTCTTTGATTTTTCTCAAAGACTTTGCTCTAAATACCCTTCACATAGAGTCACAATATCTGATGTCTAAATATTTATTTATATTAAGGGCTTATAAAATGTTTAAAATCCAGAAATAAACATTAATTCAGTAATATGTAACAAAATATATTGCAACATTAGGGTTGAGAAAATATTTCACAATAAAGGAAACTCTAATTTCATGATGATTAATTGCAGCTTATAATTTTGAATTGAATTATGGACCAGACATTTTTTTTCCATTGTTTTTTTTTTTTGTTTGTTTGTTTGTTTTTCTCCCAATTTATTTATTTTCAGAAAAACAGTATTCATTATTTTTTCACCACACCCAGTGCTCCATGCAAGCTGTGCCCTCTATAATACCCACCACCTGGTACCCCAACCTCCCACCCCCCCCCCCGCCACTTCAAACCCCTCAGACTGTTTTTCAGAGTCCATAGTCTCTCATGGACCAGACATTTTAAAAGCAATTGAGAATATTATTGAGACATTCAACAACATTTGAATATGAATCAAGGATTAGCCAATAATTGAATTATTAATAAAAGTGGGTATGATATTAAAGTACTCTCAAATTATTTGGAAGTAACCAGAAAATAAACTATGTGTGTAGAGGGGGATAAAAGCATAAATAAGGGAGTGACTAAATGATGAAACAAATTGGGAAAACATGAACAATGGGTAAATCTGGAAAAGCAGCTGAGAACCCTTTGTAGAATCCTTCCAACTTTGTAAATGTGAAATTATATCAAAATACAAAGTCTCAAAAACAGAGAATTATTTAAACCTAAGGAAAACCACTGTCTAGAACACTTGAAATTATATATTTACATACAATTCTTCTTGAAAATTTTTCTTGATATTAAGTCTCACTGGTAAAAAGATCAATTAACATTAAAAACTCAATGATAATCAGAAAATAAATATTACACTAAAGATAACCATTTGAATTGACTTAACATAATTAATGATCATGAACTTATATAGAGAGAATGAATCATGATATTTCTTTACATATTCACAAGTACAGAGTAATTTTTTCACTTCTGCCATTAGATATGCCAACAATGTAAAAAATAGAAAAATATGTAAGCATTTTAAAAGATGTTGAAATTTCTTGGCATCAGAGAAATACAAATCAAAACCACAATGAGATACCTCCTCACACCTGCCAGAATGGCTAAAATTAACAACTCAGGAAACAACAGATGATGATGAGGATGTGGAGAGAGGGAAATCTTCTTGCACTGTTAGTAGGTATGCAAACTGATTCAGCCACTCTGGAAAACAGCAAGGAGGCTCCACAAAAAGTTAAAAATGGAGCCACTCTATGACCTGTCAGTTGCACTATTAGGTATTTATCTACAGAATACAAACAAGAATTCAGAGGGGCACGTGCGCCTACTTCTTTATAGCAGCATTGTCCACAATAGCCAAAATACAGAAAGAGACCATATGTCCACTGATAGTTGAATGGATAAAGAAGATGTGGTATATATTCATCAAAATATTACTCAGCCATCAAAAAGAATGAAATCCTGCCATTAGCAACAATTTGGATGGTACTAGAGGATACTATGCTAAACCAAATAAGTCAGAGAAAGACAAGCATATGATTTCACTCATATGTGGAATTTAAGAAGCAAAATGTATAAAAATAGGGGAAGGGAAAGAAAAATAAGCTGAAAACAGAGATGGAGACAACCCATAAGAGAATTTGGAATGCCAAAATGAGAAGAGACAAAGAACTGGGTAGAGAAATATTTGATGAAATAATGGCCATATTTTTTCCCAAAATTAATGACAAACCCTTATGGATTTAAGAAACTCAAAGAATGGTTGCGCCTGGTGGCTCAGTGGTTAAGTGTCTGCCCTTGGCTCAGGTCATGATCCTGGGATCCTGGAATTGAGCCCCGCATCAGGCTCTCTGCTCAGGGTCCTGGGATTGAGCCCCGCATCAGGCTCCCTGTTAGATGGGAAGCCTGCTTCTCACTCTCCCACTCCTTGTGTTCCCTCTCTTGCTGTGTGTCTCTGTCAAATAAATAAATAAATCTTTAAAAAAAAGAAAAAGAAAAAGAAACTCAAAGAATGGGATGCCTCAGTAGCTCATTTAGCCAAGCATTTGCCTTTGGCCTAGATCCCAATCCCAGAGTCCTAGGATCAAGTCCCTCAGTGGGATCTTTGCTCAATGGGGAGCCTGCTTCTCTGCTTGCTGCTCTCTCTGCTTGCTGTTCCCTCTGCTTGTCTCTTTCTCTCTCTCTGACAAATAAGTAAACAAAATATATCTAGAAGAAGCAGCTCAAAGAATAAAAAACGGATATATATCAAATATACAAACATAATAGTCATATTACATTAAAACTACTTTGAAGGAAAGACAAAGACTTCACTGCAGCCAAAACAAACAATACTCATTTTGTAAGGGGAACACAGAGAACTCTTAAAACAGATTTCTTACCAGAAACTATACAAGCCAGAATACAATGGAATGACATTTTCACATGCTTGAAGAATAAACAAAACAAAACTTTGAAAACAGTATTCTAAACCCAATGCAAATATATGTCAAAAATGGTAGCCAAATCAGGTAACCAAAAGCAAGTAACCCAAATTAGGTAACCAAATATTGGGAAAATTGATTGGTAATGTACCTGTAATTCAATAAAAGTTAGCAGAAGTCTTTAGGCAGAAGGAATATGATACTAGATAAAAACAAATCTCTTTCTACACACACATACACACACAAACCAGAGTGCTAGAACTGAAATGAAGGTAAATGTCAAATTCATGTTTTCTGATCTTTAGTAACTCTCAGTGACAACTGTCTAAAACAGAGATATAACAATATATTGTGTGTTTAAACATATGTAAACATTAAATGTATGACAAAGAAATGGAAAGGAGAAATGGAAGTAGACTGCTGTAAGCTCCTGAGCCAACAGAAAAGCATACGAATTAATAACTGAGATTGGTAAGGTTGTAAGATAAAAATCAATATGTAAAAATCAATTTGATATCTATGCATTAGCAAAGAAAAATTGGATTTTGAATTTTAAAAAATACCATTTACAATAGCACTAAAAAAGGGGTTGTAGGTATAAAGGTTTGGCATTGATTTTGTTACTTTACAATTCCAAAAATACAGGTACAGTCAAGCCCAAATTGCTCCTGGGAATATGTTTATTTTGCTTTTAACATCAGGTAAGGAATGGCTTTTTCTGAGTTTTTGCTTAAGGATGTAGAAAATTAAATTTTAACTGCTGAAAACAGAATAATCACACATTAGGGAATTAGGGATTTAAGGGTTTCAGGTGTTTCAGAAAAGCCTTAGTAATCTGAAGTTTCACATATTTATATAACACACGAGTTCTGAGACTTTTGAGGTTCACTTATTCTACACATTGAACTCTAATAGCAGCATGTGCATATTTTTGAGATATCAAATGTATAATCTTGGAACGGTATTTGAAGTACAAAATGCCTTTAATGAACTAAAATGATTCAAGAAGAACATATTACACTTACAACACATATTCTATACTATGGGCTTCTAAGAGAGGTGGGTATGATGCTGTGAAGAAAAGCAATTGCATTCTCAGTAGGTTATCACAGTGTATTTTCAGAAGTTTCTAATTGAAGGCATGCTTCATTTGCCTTGGCTATAAAAAAACCTACATTTGCTCATGATTATGTCTGTAAATGCCCTCGTAAAATGTACTCTAGCAAACACACCCGCACACTTGCATATGTGCACACACATGCACATAGACACAAACATTTTACAATTTACTAAGAAATATTTTCATGCAGATTACTTCTTGCTTCTTTTATGTTTTTTCTGAGATCTTTAAGAATATAGAAAAGTTAGATATTAATATAAATTAATTTAAATGTATTAAAACATATTAAAAAGCCCTGTGTTTGATTTAGTAAATTAAATCATTTTTTCTTTCTTTTTTTTTTTTAAAGATTTGCTTATTTTAGAGAGAGAAATAGAGAAAGAGTGAAGTCCACAAGCAAGGGGAGGGGCAGAGGGAAAGGGAGAGAAGCAGCTCCCCATTGAGTGCAGAGCCCAACTGGATCCCAGTACCCTGAAATCATGACCCAAGCCATGACCCAAGGTGAATCAAGAGTCAAATACTTAACTGATTGTACTACATGGACACCTCTTTTCATTTTAAAATGGGAAAATGTCAGGAAGGATTTCCTAAATTATGTATTCCATACCTTGATTTTTTAAACCAATAATTAAATGTTTTTCTTTAAAGCAGTGTGCTTTGTTTAAATTTTTCTTTCAAATAGTAATACACAGACACACATATACAAAAACAGATAATATATATCTACTATCAGTATTTCACTTTATCTTGTTCCTTTCTAGTTCCTTGCTCATGTCTTATTGAGGAAAAGGGATGCTTCACAATATGCTCATCATAAACTTTCAAGATAGTTGCATGGGATTATAATTATTATTATAGAAAAATAAGGACTGAATGAGAATTGAATATCAGTAGTGCCTTCCAGAGAAAGTTCATGCCAATCATGATGGTATTCAGGTTTGTTTCTCCTGCTCTCCAGCCAGAAGAGATTAGAGATCATTAGACACCAAAATAACCTCCATTCTCAATCTCATTGTCATTTACAGGATAGGTTATTTTAATTCCTGAGAATCTCTGCCTAACAAATTCTACTTTTAGGAATCCTACCCACTTTAAGATCTGCCATTTAATAAGCTCTTGACTTTGAACTAATTACCTACTCTGGGAGCTTCAGATCCTTCAGAGGTAGAACTATAAAGCCTGATTCATAAACTGAATGGGAGTAGCAAAACACTAAGAATAAAATTCTTGGTCCATAGTAAGACCTCATCATTGATAAATATTGTGATTATTATTAGAGAGGAAATAGTATATTATTGGAAAGAGAGAATGAAAGACCTCTGTTAGAACATAGGTTTTATTTTGTGATAAAAAATTATGGTTTATAGATCATTATTAATGTATTCAAAATACATAGATATACAAAATCAAGTGTAAGAAAGTCTTCAATCCTTAATAACAACAGGCAATGGGTATAACCATATCTAGACCTTATAGATTATCAGAATATGTTTGTGAAGAGAGATGGAGCATTCATGACTACAAAACATTCAATTAAAAAGTTATAGAACTTTAGTGCCAAATCCTCATATTTCTCTCATCTGAGACTAACTTTACCAATAGAGCTAGATAGGGTGAAGTTCTATCTTCTCAAGATCTTTCAAACTTACCCGGGTGTGAGGAAGAGGAAGAAGCACATCAGACAGGAAGAAATGTAAGAAATTTCAAATTGAAATCCAAGACAAGGATGGTCTCCACCAACCCCTAAATTAGTCACTTATTTGTTTCTTTATTCAATAACTACTTATTGAATATGGGACTTGGTACCAGCATTGTGTTTGACAGACTTTGGAAATACTGTGCTGAGCAAGATGGGAGCCTCTGCTTTTATGAAATAAATATCTACCCCCAGAAATAAATTGCTTTATTGAAAATATTTTATTTATTTAGTGACTTCTGCTCTAAGAAATAAAGAGATAAACATAACTTTATAAAATTACAAAGGTTATGGAGAAAATGAAACAGGGAGATATCTTGGGTGATCAGGGTCAACTTTGGTTTGGCTAGTCGGGGAAGCCGTCTCTGAAGAAAAGGCACTGGATCTGAGAACTTCATGGGACATTGAACTTCCAGTGATTTAAAGAAATATCCCTGAAGCTAGGATGCCTTCCCTTATTCTGAACCCCATGTTTATTCTATTAGAAATTCTAAAGCTCATGGTGGTTTGAGATGAGACCCTTGCAGATAGGCAACATCTCCGATCAAAACCTAAACTACAGAGACTATCTGAACGTGATATAGGAAGCTAAAATTGGTTTAACACAATAGAACTTAGAAAGATGATGAAATGAACTAAATAAAAGGGGGCACATAAAAAGAGACTCAAGCAGATACTGAATATAAAGATTAAGGGGAAAGTAGAATAGAAATTCCTGGATATCTGAACCCAGCATCTTTCTAAATCTCATTTCCTTGAACCAACTGTAGCTTTCTATATGATGTTCAAATACAAAGATACAGACATAGTGAAAAGAAGGGGCACATACACCCCAATGTTCATAGCAGCAATGTCCACAATAGCCAAACTGGAAGGGGCCAAGATGTCCTTTAAAGGATGAATGGATAAAGAAGATGTGGTTCATATATACAATGGAATATTTCTCAGCCATCAGAAAGGATGAATACTCCTCATTTACATTGACATGGATGGAACTGGAGGGGATTATGCTAAGTGAAATAAGTCAAGCAGAGAAAGACAATTATCATATAGTTTTACTCATATGTGGAACATAAGGAATAGTGCAGAGAATCATAGGGGAAGGGAAGGAAAACTGAAGAAATCAAAGAGGGAGACAAACCATGAGAAACTCTGGGATCTGGGAAACAAACTGAGGGTTATAGAAGGGAGGGGGGCTGGGAAACAAACTGAGGGTTACAGAAGGGAGGGAACTGGGGGAACCAGGTGATGGGTATTAAAGAGGGCATGTGCTGTAATAAGGACTGGGTATTATATGCAAATAATGAATCGTTGAACAGTATATCAAAAACTAATGATGTACTATATGATGGTTAATCGAACATAATAAAAAAGGGAAGATGCAAGAAAGAAAGATGAAAGAAAGAAAGAAATCCCAATACCTGAATCCTGTGGATCATGTATTGATACATGCATTCATTCATGTATAAATATTTTCATTCCTTCATTTAATTAGCACATGGGCATTTGTGGCAATAGTAAATCAAGAAAAAGAAGACAAAACTCTATATATAGCTTTAGACATGCACAGTCCAATAAAGGAGGTACTGTCAACATGTCTGAACACTAAAATCAAAATTAAGTAAAATTTAAAATTCTGGGGGTGCCTGCCTGGCTCTGTCAGCTCAGTGTGCAACTCATGATGTCAGGGTTATGGGTTTGGGTCCCATGTTAAGGGTAGAGATTACTTAAAGACAAAAATTAAATAAAAAATTCTCAGGAAGGAATAATTATAATTTAAGCTATAATTTAGCAAGAGCATGGTGCTGCTGCACCAACTAACAAACAAGATTTCCCCCAAGGGTTGTCACTATTCATTACAGAACAGAGAGGCTATGCCCAAACTATGCCTTCATAGAGGGTTGTGCCTTAAGGAACCAATCAGTATTGGTAGACAGGTTGACTTAGAAACTTTAAATTAGATGAATAAAATCTGGCTTGACAGGGCTATTTTTTTCTAACCTTCCCAGTAAACTAAGGGAGCTTACCTTACCCTCTCTTCTTGTCACTAATAGTATTGGTGGTGGTCTTCTAGCTGTGACCCCTGAAGAAAAGGAAGAGGAACGGGTTATCTTCAGCTCCATTATTCTAGTGCTCATAAAGAGAGTCTGTTCCCAGAAGACCCTGCTTTCCTAGCTGTTATCAAACCATACCAACATAACTATGACAACGATGATACTTGATGCTCTTTCCCCGGAAGACTGTGTAGATCTCAAGCATGTAGTACCATGTGACAGGAAGAAAGATTGTAAGTTTCTTTAGAGAATTCCTTACATCCTGTAAAGCAGACATCACTAGATTATAACCATCTGGTTGAAGATGAAAGTTGCTCCATGGAAGCCAACTACCTCTTAATATCTCTCTGCCATGTCCATGACTTCAACTTTTCTTTCCTTCTGCCAATGCTCCATTCTTAATATGTTTCAGTCAGCTGAATTCACTTCTACACTCTAGATACTGTATTTCTCCTGAATGAAAATATGTATTTTGTCTCTTGTTTCTTTTAGCATCATGACCTGGAACAGAACTTTGGCCTTAAGTTAATGAGGTTTGCCTTGGTTCCAACTGGCAGACTTCATCAGGGGAAGATGGGGTCCAGTCCAGTGAAGGTGCAAATGGTTGGTTCAACTTCAGTTCAATCTACCCTTCAGAGAGACATGCCTTTTTTCTTTGTAAGTCACATAAAAAAAAACAAAAAACAAAAAACAAACAAACAAAACACAGTTCAGCTCTCCAAGACAAGTTTTTTTTTCCCCCCTTGTCATCATAGTAAGCCTTGTCACTAACTGTTAAGAAATATTGACACATTTTTCCTTTTCTTTCTTATAAGAAGAAAGAAAACTTTTTAACTACAAATGCTTTTTTTTTTTTTTTTTGGTATCCAAGGTGATACCAGTGCGATGGATTAGTTAAAATATCTTCTTCCTTTGACACAAACAGTATATATTGTTTATAGCAACAGTGGTGATATAGCTTATGTAAAATTTGATATTAAACATAAGAAAATATTCATGGCACATTGCATGGACAGACAATAAAAAGATGTCAAAGCACCGGGGTGGTTCAGTTGCTTAAGCGTCTGTCTTCAGCTCAGTTGATGATTCTGGACTCCCAGGATCAAGCCCCATTATAGGCCCTGTGCTCAGCAGGAAGTCTGCTTCTCCCTCCAACGCTCATCCAGTTCTTGTGCTCTCTCTCACTCAAATAAACAAATAAAAATCTAAAAAAAGGACATCAAAACATTGAATAATCACACAATAAATTTATACTGATATATAAGATTACTTACTTCGCCAAGCCATGTGAGAGTTAAATATAATATAAAAAAAAACTCTATTAATATTGTGCCAGGCATCAAGATTTTATTTAAATATATCAATTATTACAATTATGATAATGATGGAAATGATCAATAAACAGGCTAGTTCTACATTTGAAATGTATCACACAGGCTTAAAGTCATATATTAATCTCTATATATATTTACTCCATGTTAACCTCAAAACAAAATAAAAAATGGATCCTTGGTCCATGTGTCAAAACGTCTCTAAATGTATGTCCTGAACTAAGGCATATTCTAGGAGCAGTAAGGGGTTGTGCACTAAATTATAAGCAAGCCTCAGTGAGATGAGTGTTTCTGAGAAATTATTTTTACTACAAATTTCTGTAGAACCCCATATTAAAATCTAGTGGGTCAGGACATATCTATTATGTTAGTATAATTTAGAAAAACCAGAGGAGCCTGGGTGGCTCAGTTGGTTGGGTGTCTGCCTTTTGCTCAGGTCATGATCCTGGGGGTCCCAGATCGAGCCCCACATTGGGCTCCCAGCTTAGCGGGAATTCTGCTTCTCCCTGTCCCTCTGCCCTGCCCCCTGCTCATTCTGTCTCTCTCTCTCAAATCAATAAATAAAATCTTTTTTAAAAAGAAAGAAAGAAAAACCAAGTTTTATAGATTTTTCCCCCTAGAATTTGTACAAGTAGGAAAATGTTCATCAGAAATAATGTATTACCTGGCATTTATATAACAATTGACATGTATACATGATCCATTTCTATATTTTATAGTACGTAACTGATCTGAAAACAGTTTACTACATTAGGAGATTTATTTCATATTTGACTCTAAAGAAAATTAAGTTTGTCAAGTCATGGAGTTTATGAGCATGTTGACTAATCCCAGGCAATCATGGCTACCAACAGTACAACATATGCAACTTAATGATGCAATTTGCCAAAAATGACAAAAAATGGAATCCCTGCTGAACACTTTTAAGTAGGGTACCTATCTTCAGATGCTCTTAGTTTACATAACGGCTTTTCAGATGAAATAACGTAGCAAGAAGCAAGAAAAAACTCACCAGTAATGCTTGAATTATTCCAATTGCTTGTGAATTAAAAGCAGCTGTGGACAGTAGGAGGTTGGTCTCTCCTTAAATACCATGTTAGTAACATGGATAAAGATATTATCTTTTGCTTTGATACAGAATATTAAGAATCATGAAAAAAGCAGCAGAAGGCCTATAAATGTTATCAAACATTCTCAGTGAGGTAATTATATTTTAGAGATATTTAAAATATTTTTAATCATTTATTTTCATCCTATTTATTAGTATCCTTTTTCAAACCACTTTTAAATCATTACAAATATCACCCAGATTGGAGTTTTCTTTTTTTTTTTTTTTCATTTGCAGAAGATTTTAACTGTGATTAATATTGATAGCATTATGGGGCACCTGGGTGGCTCAGTGGGTTAAAGCCTCTGCCTTCAGCTCAGGTCATGATCCCATGATCCCAGGATCCTGGGATGGAGTCCTGCGTAGGGCTCTCTGCCCAGCAGGGAGCCTGCTTCCTCCTCTCTCTCTGCCTGCCTCTCTGCCTACTTCTGATCTCTGCCTGTCAAATAAATAAATAAATAAAATCTTTAAAAAAAATATTGATAGCATTATATAATTGTATTACAATAGGTGATATTTGTGTACTACTCATCTTGTAGGGCCAATATTTTCAGAGTCAGATCTTAAAAAAATGTGTTTTATCATTTCAAAAATAATACATAACACAATTGTCTGTATTATGATTGTATTCATTACTAACATTTTGAGTAGCTGTTTCTTTTTTGTCAGGTGTGTGCATACCGATATTATTAATAACATTCACAAATCAAGGAAACTGTAACATTGCTTACAAATCAGATGTTGCTCTGTTTCTGGACTATAACACTGAAATAGAGGATAGCATTTTGCAAACTGAAACAGGAGAATGTTTTTAAGGGATTAATAGTAGTAGCAAGTTTTATGATTTAATAATGTGTGTTCATAAACAAAAAACATCATTTCAGGTGTGTTACTTTTTTTCCCTCCTGAATTGTTAAATATATACTCGTGAAAAATATAACTTATCTTCTGGAACTTTTTAAATTTTGTTGTAGTATATGTATGCTATGAAAAATTAATACCACTGGAAAGGAAAGGTAACAGTGTAAAAAAGAGTGGCTATTCACTGGCTTTAGGTTCAGTTTAGAAGAGACAGATTGTAAGCATTGAATTAGACTAGAGTTAGGTATCTAGCTAGCTATGGTTAATTACATGTCACTAACCAGCTCCCAGACCTTGGAAAATCTCTTTAAAATTCTGTTTCCTCTACCCTCCTACACTGTTGGTGGGAATGCAAGCTGGTGCAACCACTCTGGAAAACAACATGAAGGTTCCTCGAAATGTTGAAAATAGAACTACCCTACGACCCAGCAATTGCACTACTGGGTATTTACCCTAAAGATACAAATGTAGTGATCTAAGGGGCATGTGCACCCGAATGTTTATAGCAGCAATGTCCACAATAGCCAAACTATGGAAAGAACCTAGATGTCCATTAACAGATGGATGGATAAAGAAGATATGGTATATATACACAATGGAATACTATGCAGCCATCAAAAGAAATGAAATCTTGCCATTTGCGATGATGTGGGTGGAACTAGAGGGTATCATGCTTAGCAAAATAAGTCAAGTGGAGAAAGACAACTATCATATGATCTCCCTGATATGAGGAAATGGAGATGCAGCATGGGGGGTTAAGGGGGTAGAAGAAGAATAAATGAAACAAGATGGGATTGGAAGGGACACAAACCATAAGTGACTCTTAATCTCACAAAACAAACTGAGGGTTGCTGGAGGGAGGGGATTTGGGAGAAGAGGGGTGGGGTTATGGACATTGGAGGGGTATGTGGTATGGTGAGTGCTGTGAAGTGTGTAAACCTGGCGATTCACAGACCTTTACCCCTGGGGATAAAAATATATTATATGTTTATAAAAAATTAAAAATTAAAAAAAATAAATGAAAAAGAAAAAAAAATGCACACTAAAATACTCAGGGATAAGCAGGATTATGTCTGCAGCTTATTCTTAAGTGGTTCAAAAATAATGTGTGTGTGTTGAAAGAGAAAACGATAAGCCCACATGGCAAAATGGGAACAATGATGAATCCCAGTGAAGAGTACTGAGAGGTTCTTTGAACTCTTCCAGCAACTTTCCTGTTAAGTTTGAAATTACATCCAAAAAAGGGGGAAATAAAGTTTTATGAGATTTAAAAAAAAATTTTTTTTAAAAATCTGCACAATAAAATATTATCTTGCCCTCGGGGTGGGGGGGATTCTGTTTCCTCTATAAGACTTTGACATCACAATGTGGAATTTAAGAATTTTAAGAGTCCATAAACTAACTTCAGTTCTTCAAAACACCTACTTAAAAAAAAATATTACCCATCAGTAAACTATAACAACAGCTAAAACAAAGGATCTTTGCTTTAGTTGGGGGTAGATTATGTCAATTCATCTTGGCATTTCTGATGTTATTTAAAGTTTAATTGATAATACATATATACTGATACATACATACACATACATATGTGTGCATGTGTGTGTGCATATATGCTATGATACTGTGAATATATGCATGCATGTACTAAATACTAAGCATAAAAATATAATATTTTTGTATTTTTATACATCATAATATCACTACCTGGAAGCCATGGGTCAGAAAGTGGAAGGCAGAGAAGAGATGCTTTAAATTAAACATTTGGAAACTTTGAAAATAATTATCACTATGTTCTTTATATTTTACTTCTAAAACCTCTTCCTTTTCACCCACATCCTGATTTCAATTAGCATCTCAATGCTAACATACCCTAAATATAGATATAGCTCTCTTCTTTACTTCTGTCTCATATTCTTAAGCTGTATACTGCAATTTTAAATCTGTCACTTTACTATCATTTCAAATATATCTACTCTATTTTATTTCCTAGTTTTCCTTTCTTTCTTCTTTCATAGAAAGACTACTATCTTACCAGTTGTGCTGACTCAAAGTTTTGAACTCATTTTTAATGTTTTTTGATGGAAGTATAACATATCCACATAATTTTACAAGTTGACTAATTTAATACAAAGTGAAAAGAGCATATAATTTTCACCCAGGTCAATGAGCACAAAGCAGAAGGATTTATGAAGGCTCTGAGAGTCAAAGAGCCCAGAAATTTAATAACTACTACATAATTGCCCCCATATTGATTGATAGTCACTCTGCTTAGACAGATTTGCTCCTCACTCTAAGAACAGCAGAGGAAACTCCGAAAGGGCTTCACATTTGAAAGTGAGATTCACAGTTTGAGGGTGAGTGAAAGGCAACCCCAGTGAGAAGTGGACTGGGCCACTTGACCAACGGAGAGCAACTTTTCCCAAAGACTCACATCAATGAGGAACTGCTAAGAACAGAATTTTTACATCAGTTAGGACAGAGATGTTAGGGTCAAGGGAAGAGAACATTCAGATATAAAGTGGAGAGAGCTGCAGAGAAAATAAACCTCGGATAATATAAAGTCAGATTTTTTAACATTTCCTGGTAACAATAAAGAGGGAGTCCTCATTTCTGTCTGAGCTAAATAGCCCTATTCTTGAAAATGAAACATGCCAGAAACACAAGCCTGTATAAAACAGGTGAACATTTTTGCCTTACAGTTCCATATGAAATAAAGTGAAATTAGGAAAATGATAGAACTATGAAAAAACAAAGAGTTACTGAGCTGTGGTCTCTCAGCTTCATACCCAGCCTCCTATACTCTGCTTTATGATGCTAGAGCAGGGAGTCTACCTGTTTTCTTTTGACAAGCACTCCTTGTTGTGCTTTGCCAATATAAACTTCTATACTACCAGGGTTCTGGGAGGCTGTTGGAGAGAGAGGAGCTATGTGTCTTGATGTGTAGCCCCATTCCCAGTTTTAATTCCAGCCTCTATCAGTATAACTCTGCTAATGTCTTCACCTTGAAGTTGAAGTTCACTCTAGCAGTAGCTGTTGGTTCTAGTTTGCAGATTTTCCAATGCTCTCAAAACAAGGTTTACAGTGCACCTTAGAGATTTTAGCACGGCCCATTGGTGCTCTTTTCTCAGAGGTCTGTGTCCCATTCCCCTGGGGTCCCTCATCTGAGCTCAGAGAAACTGACACCAACCAATTAGTGCAATCTTCTCAGAGATCCAAGTTTCAGCTCTGCAGGGACCCTCCTTCAATCTTTAAATCTTTAGTAATTCCAATCTCTCCCTTTTGTTACCTGAGAGCTATGGTTGTAACTTCTTTCCGTAATCTCTATCTCTTTTATAATTCCACACTTTCTTTAAAAATATTAGTTCTTGAGTATCTAGTTAATATCTTTTGTATTAAATTGTTTTTTTTCCAATTTATTTATTTTCAGAAAAACAGTATTCATTATTTTTTCACCACACCCAGTGCTCCATGCAAGCCGTGCCCTCTATAATACCCACCACCTGGTACCCCAACCTCCCACCCCCCCGCCACTTCAAACCCCTCAGACTGTTTTTCGGAGTCCATAGTCTCTCATGGTTCACCTCCCCTTCCAATTTACCCAAATTCCCTACTCCTCTCTAACGCCCCTTGTCCTCCATGCTATTGGTTATGCTCCACAAATAAGTGAAACCATATGATAATTGACTCTCTCTTCTTGACTTATTTCACTCAGCATAATCTCTTCCAGTCCCGTCCATGTTGCTACAAAAGTTGGATATTCATCCTTTCTGATGGAGGCATAATACTCCATAGTGTATATGGACCACATCTTCCTTATCCATTCATCCGTTGAAGGGCATCTTGGTTCTTTCCATAGTTTGGCAACTGTGGCCATCTATCAGAATCTTAGAGGAGAACATAGGCAGTATTAAATTGTTTTGTTGAAATAATTGGTGCGTTTCTATCTCCTACCAGACCCAGACAGAGGCAAACTGAAGAAATCATAATTAGCAACTGAGACATTAAGATGATAAAATGAAAAGAAGATATAAATGAAATGCTGAGGGAACAGAGAGAATTAGCAATAACAGAAAAAAATTCAAGACAAAACTAGACAAAAGCTAATTAAAATAATGGAAAATGCCTTAATAAAAAGCAATGTGGGTAAGAGGATATTTGGGAAAAAATACACAAAAAGAGAAGAATAAACTGGACTAGAAAGATAGAAAATTGAACATAAGTGAAACAGGAGTCTCTAAAAAATAAAATCCAAACAGAACAGATAGATATGCAAAATTATTAAATGAAAAATTTCTGAATATAAAAGAAAGCTTGAAATTGCATGCTAACTGCACAGTAGATTTTTGAAAAATTTGAGAGGCATAATCTAGTACAATTATTGGGGCTTATGAAAGGTAAAAATTTCTATGATATCCAAAAAATGTAAATAATTTATTTTTTAAAAGATAATTAGATTGATATATGATATTCAGCAAAGTCATAGGTAGAAAATAATGTAGAACTGTATTTTTTTTAAAGATTTTATTTATTTATTTGACAGAGAGAGATCACAAGTAGGCAGAGAGGCAGGCAGAGAGAGAGAGAGGAGGAAGCAGGCTCCCTGCTGAGCAGATAGCCCGATGCGGAACTCGATCCCAGGACACTGAGATCATGACCTGAGCCGAAGGCAGCGGCTTAACCCACTGAGCCACCCAGGCGCCCTGTAGAACTGTATTTTAAATACTAAACAAAAGACAATGTGAGGCCAGGATTTTATATCAACCCAAACTGACCCTCAAATTTAATTCTGCAGGAAAATTCTTTTGTCTGCAAGAATGCAGAGAATATTATTCCCTTGAGCCCTTCCTGAAAAAAGAACTAGAGTATGGGCTTCAGACAGACAAAATCCTAGAAAAATCTGAACATATTTATTGGTAGTGCACATGAACACTTCCATATTTATTTGTAGAACTAATTGTAAATGGTAGATGAAGGTGATTATAGATTATGTAATGCTTATAGATGCTGATATTATAATTATGAAAAAATAATTTAAAAAGTTCAAGGAAAAGGGAAAAGCAAATGAAAGCACAATAAGATCCCAGATTTTTTACACAGTATTTTCTGAAGGTAGAAAAAGTATTACTTCAATTAGATGCTGATGGGAGCAAAGGGAAGAACAAGGAGGGGTTACTAATATTATTGTTTACTGTAGGGAATTAATAGCAAATACTAAAGCTAGACCCACCCACACATACACATACTCATCCTATACAAAGAGATTAAGAAAGGGAGCAAACTGTATATAAAATTATGAATATTTAAATAAATATAAAACAATAAATGAACAATATAATTCCAACTTACTGTTCATGTCAATAAATCTAATTTGCCTTTAATCATATGAAATGCAGTACTTAAATTGGTTAACAAAACAGAAGCCAAACTTGGGCTTCAAGCAAGATAAAAACTTAAAGGCATTCACAAAGTTTCAAAATGAAAGATGGAGTTTTCTTATTTAAGCTCAAATATGTAAAGGTCTGAAAAGTTGCCACTCCTGTTCTTACAGCAAGAAGATGGGTAAACTAAAAATCAAAGACCTTTTCTCTGGACCCATCATAGAACAGTCATAGGACACTCTACTACCTGCAAATCTGGAGAGACAAGTAAATCCAGAATCTCAGCCAAGATCTACTTACCCAGAACAGAAACCACTAGATCCCATGAATTGATAGGTACAGCTAAATGGTAATTTTCATGAATGGCTAGAGGCTGAATTTAGACTAGTATGATAGTGAATCACTGCTGGAAGCTGCAGTATTAGGGGACTTCTGTCACTTTTTAGCACTTTTCATCCAGAAACAAAATAAATTATTATGGTGAGGATCTGAGAAGGATTTTCTCATAGTCTTGGCAGGGGTAGCCATCATAAAACCCACCCAAACTCTTGTTGCCAAAACAAACAAACAAACAAACAAACAAAAACAACTTGGAATCTGGGAAAAAAGACATGACCAGAAAGTAATTTGGAGACATTATCCCAGTTAGAGAAGAAGATCATTCCTTCCCATTTCAGCCCACACCTGCATTCCAGTCTCAACATAAGTAGTAAAAATACATAGTTAACAAGAGACAAGGTTTAGAGAAAATAAAATGAAAATGCAATTGTCAGGGAAAGAAGTAGAGGGCAGAGTAAAGGAGAGAACCTCTGGAAAAGGAACATAAGGGATTGTGAAGGCCACACCCCAAAAGAAAGTCTCACTAATGTACTGAAAATTATCAGATTTTAGCATGATGCCCCTACCATAGAACATGTCAACACTGCAGTGATAACACTATAAAATGAAAGTGTTCTAAAAGCTGTAATAGTTGAAAGACACAGACCCTCTCTAAGACTGCAAAAGAGAGCCCCAAAGCCAAGTAAGGCCACTAAGGGATGTTGAATTCTCTGGCACCTAGAACTACAAGAAGCATTAAATATAGTCCAGCTCCTAGCCAGATAATACATATTTTTAAATAAAGTCTTGTTTAATTAAATTAATTAACTAATTAATTTAATTATAATTAAATTAATTAACTAATTAATTTAATTATCTGATACATGTCCAAAATCTACAAAACAGCCTAAAAAAGCAGGAAAAAAGAATTTCTCAGAAAGCAAAAAGCTTGGGGAATTCATTGCTAACAGATGTATTCCACAAAAAGTGTCAAAAGAAGTTCTTCAGGTAAAAGGAAAGTGATATAGTCAAAAATTTGGACCTGCATAAAGGAAGGGAGACTGTCAAAGAATAAATAAAACCAAAATAAAATCTTTATGTTGTTTTGTTCTTAATTGATCTAAAAGATGCATGTTTATTTAAAGCTATAATGTTAACAATGTATGGATAATTATAGTTATGTTTAGCTAAAATCATTGTCAGCAATGTCACGAGGAACTAGAGAGAGGAAATGGGAATACTCTGCTATCATGTTCCTGTTCTACACAGGTCTGGGATTATTTTACAAAACAGGCGCTTTAACCAGCTAAGCCATGGAGCCCACATGGTCTGGGATTATTTTAAAATGTATGTTGTAAACCCTAGAGCATCTTCAAAAAAGAAAATGACATCATTAAAAGTTAAATTTAAAGCAAAGAAGAGAGGATTCTGGATGGCTCAGTTGGTTAAGCATCTGACTCTTGGATTTATGCTGAGGTCATGATCTCAAGGTTGTGAGGTTGAACCCCACCTCAGACTCCACGCTGGGTATGTATGTAACCTGCTTAAGGTTCTCTATTTCTCTCTCTCTCTCTCTCTCTCTCTCTGCCCTTCCCCACCAGCCCAGCTCTCACATGCTCTCTCTCTCTCTAAAAATAAATAAAAGCAGAGAAGTCATAAAGATGGGAGTAGGATCGTGGGGATAGAATCAAAGAAAAATGCGCAAAAGAAAATAGTTACAAAGAGGAGATTTTAACCCAGTATGTCAATGAGCACTTTAATGTGAGTGATCTAAACCAACTACTTGCAAGACATAGAACATCAGATTAAATTTAAAATTAAGCACTCTAATTTTATGATGTCTACACAACACCAACTTTAAGCATAAAGACTCAAATATGTTAAAGACAGAGGACTGGAGAAAGATCTGCCTTTGATAAAATGGAAGCTCTAGTGTCTATATTAATTTTAGGCAAAGTGGAACTTCAGATAAGGAAAATTAACAGTGATAAAGAGGGATATTATCTAATTAAACAGAAGTCAATTTTCCAAAAGCCATAACAATTTTAAATTTGCACTAATAGGATGTGACTAGTGACAAAATACATGAAGCAAAAACCGACAGAACTAGAGAGAAATAAGCAAACCCACTGTTACAGTTGGATAATATCCCTCTTTCCATAATTGATAGATTAAACTGGTAGAAAATCAGTAAGAATGTAGTTGAATTGAACATCAAAATCAATCAACTTTTCTAATTGATATGTATAGAATACTCCCTCTAATAGAGGCAACATTCCAGTTCCTCAGAAGGGCACATCAAAAAATTGCAATGATAAATCATATACTCCACTATAAAACAGACATTATTTGAATTTATAGTTACAGAAATCTTACAAATTATAATCCCTAAATGCAGCAGAATTAAACTAGAAACCAATAAACCAAAGGTAACTGTAAAGTCCTGTATGTGGACATTCAACAACACATTATTAAATAACCCATTATTCAGGGAAGAGGCCTCAAGAGAAATTGATTGCATAAAATACATGTATTGGAAAGCAAAAGATCTCATCTCAATAACCTAAGCCCCTACCTTGAAAAACTAGAGAAAGAAGAGCTAAATAAGAAAAAGAACAAATGTAGAATATAAATATTCAACTATCAAAATTAAGTCAAAAATTTTAAGAAACATCATAATATATGATACTTTATGTGGAAACCCAAAAGACTCCACTCCAAATCTGCTAGAACTTGAACAGGAATTCAGTAAAGTGTGAGGATATAAAATCAATGCACAGAAATCAGTTGCATTTCTATACACCAACAAGACAGAAGAAAGAAAAATTAAGGAGTCGATCCCATTTACAATTGCACCCAAAACCATAAAATACCTAAGAATAAACCTAACCAAAGAGGCACAGAATCTGTACTCAGAAAACTATAAAGTACTCATGGAAGAAATTGAGGAAGACACAAAGAAATGGAAAGATGTCCCATGCTCATGGATTGGAACAAATATTCTGAAAATGTCTATGCTGCCTAAAGCAATCTACATATTTAAGGCAATCCCTATCAAAATCCCATCAATTTTTTTTTCAAAGAAATGGTACAAATAAGCCTAAAATTTATATGGAACCAGAAGAGACCTCGAATAGCCAAAGGAATATTGAAAAACAAAGCCAAAGTTGGTGGTATCACAATTCCAGACTTCAAGGTCTATTACAAAGCTGCATTATCAAGACAGTATGGTACTGGCACAAAAACAGACACATAGATCAATGGAACAGAATAGAGAGCCCAGAAATAGACCCTCAACTCTACGGTCAACGAAACTTCAACAAAGCAGGAGAGAATGTGCAATGAAAAAAAGACAGTCTCTTCAACAAATGGTATTGGGAAAATTGGACAGCCACATGCAGAAAAATGAAAATGAACCATTTCCTTACACCACACACAAAAATTGACTCAAAATGGATGAAGGACATCAATGTGAGAAAGGAATCCATCAAAATCCTAGAGCACAACACAGGCAGCAACCTCCTTGACCTCAGCCACAGCAACATCTTCCTAGGAACATCACCAAAGGCAAGGGAAGCAAGGACAAAAATGAACTATTGGGACTTCATCAAGATCAAAAGCTTCTGCGCAGCAAAGGAAATAGTCATCAAAACCAAAAGACAACTGAAAGAATGGGAGAAGATATTTGCAAAGGACATATCAGATAAAGGGCTAGTATCCAAAATCTATAAAGAGCTTAGCAAACTCAACACCCAAAGAACAAATAATCCAATCAAGGAATGGGAAGAGGACATGAACAGACATGACTGCAAAGAAGACATCCAGATGGCCAGCCGACACATGAAAAAGTGTTCCACATCACTGGGCATCAGGGAAATACAAATCAGAACCACAATGAGATACCACCTCACACCAGTCAGAATGGCTAGAATTAACAAGTCAGGAAATGACAGATGCTGGTGAGGCTTCAGAGAAAGGGGAACCCTCCTACACTGTTGGTGGGAATGCAAGCTGGTGCCACTACTCTGGAAAACAGCATGGAGGTTCCTCAAAAAGTTGAAAATAGAGCTACCCTATGACCCACAATTGCATTACTGGGTATTTACCCTAAGGATACAAATGTAGTGATCTGAAGGGGCACGTGCACCTGAATGTTTATAGCAGCAATGTCTACAATAGCTAAACTATGGAAAGAACCTAGATGTCCATTAACAGGTGAATGGATGAAGAAGTGTGGTATATATATACAATGGAATAATATGAAGCCATTAAAAGAAATGAAATCTTGCCATTTGTGACAACATGGATGGAACTAGAGGGTATTATGCTTAGGGAAATAAGTCAAGCGGAGAAAGACAATTATCATATGATCTCCCTGATATAAGGAAGTTGAGAGGCAACATGGGGGGTTTGGAGAGTAGGAGAAGAATAAATGAAACAAGATGGGATCAGGAGGGAGACAAACCATAAGAGACTCTCAATCTCACAAAACAAACTGAGGATTGCTGGGGGAAGGGGTTGTAAGGAGAGGGTGGTTTGGTTATGGACTTCAGGGAAGGTATGTGCTATGGTGAGTGCTATGAAGTGTGTAAACCTGGCGATTCACAGACCTGTACCCCTGGGGCTAATAATAAATTCTATGTTAATTTAAAAAAAAAAAAAAAAGAGGGACGCCTGGGTGGTTCAGTGGGTTAAGCCTTTGCCTTCAGCTCAGGTCATGATCTCAAGACCCTGGGATCGAGTCCTGCATTGGGCGCTCTGTGGAGCTCTCTGCCTGTCTCTCTGCCTACTTGTTATCTCTCTGTCAAATAAATAAATAAATAAATAAAATCTTAAAAAAAAAAAAACATCATCATATGTGTAGGTGAGGATGTGAAGTGAAGGGAACTCATAAATGCTGCTGGTGGTATGGTTAACTAGTTGGTGCAACCATATTTGAAAAGCTAACATGAACATACTCTATAAGACATAGTTATACTTCTATGAACTTAACCTAGAGAGATTCTTGTGTTTGTACCAGGAGAGGCATGTGTGAGGCTATTCACAGATTTGCTCATAAATCTTTACAAAAAATAAAAAAAAAAAAACACGGAGTGTATAAATAGAAATTAATTATAATAATACAAATGATTTTTATTTGCATTGAAAATTAATGAACTACAACTAGACTCATCAAAATGGATGTGGTTCAAAGCAAATACTGAGCAAAAAAGATAGCGTAGAAATGTAAAAATTGTCATTTGAAGATATTTAAAACATGGAAAAATAAATATTTGTACTTGTGTCTACATATGTATACATATGGGAATTCTAGTCAAAGAACAAAAGGAATATTTCACACAATAGAGAAATTAGTGGAAGAATCGACACTTGGGTGCTGATAATACTGTTAATGTTTTAAGTTACAAAGCATGCACACAAGACTTTGTTTTATTTCTCCTTAAACTGTGTTATCTCCATTATATGCAGTGTTTAAGCATTTGTTATATTTTTCAATAAAAATTATTTTAAAACTTTTTAGCTAAGATTTGTGTAATCAAACACATCTTAGGTTTTCTTAATTTGACAACCTAATGGATAAGACAGAGTGGGAATTCAGAGAGTCTGTAGCTTTCAGAGTACACAGAAAAACAGTAGGCAAGAATTAAGAGTGTAGATGACCCATTTAGGTTTATAAATAACATTATCAAAATGGCTTTTCCTTTTCTTTCACATTCCTTGATATGGTTTAGTTTTACCCTTTTATTTGATTGGGAGATAAAAGTGCCTGCCAGATGATTAATTGGAAAGTTCAACTCTTATTCCATTGAGCCCAAATTCTTTTAGTATTTATATATTTTAATGCATTTCCTGTAATTTTATAAATGTCTGAAGAACTTTATAAAGCTCAATTAGTGTCATAGTTATAAAATCATTGTTAACTACTAAAACTGTTATTTGATGTGTTCTTTGATAAATTTTCTTCAAAGTTATATCCATTTAAACTTTCAGCTAATCATATGTAAATGAGATGAAGTTTAGACTTAACTGGGAATGCTGTGTAAAATTAGAGTTTAAAAAAGAAATTACAACTTTTATTACTTTTTACCATGTATTAACGTTAGTGTTGTGAAAGAAGTTACTTAAAGTGCTGCATAATTTAGACCAGAAATATTTCTTCTTGATTTGTTCAATTAAAAAAAAATCCTTAATTCAGATTAGCTTTATATGTATAGGAGTTTGAGGATTCTAACATATAAACTGGAAACATTTTGAAACCTCACCAAAATATTTCCAGAAATTCAAGTATTTTGCCCTTAGTAAACATTCTCTGCGAAGAGCCATATAGTAAGTATTTTATATTTTATGTATCTCTTGGTCTTTGTCTCATTCACTCAACTCTGCCCTTGTACCAGCCTTAGACAATACATAAACCAATAGGTGTGGTTGTTTTCCAATACAACTTTATTTACAAGAACAAGTGGTCACCTAGTAGGCTTTAGTTTGCCAAACTCCGTTCTAGACTTTATTTTTTAATTTTTTTTAAATGTTCAGCAGCCTATATTTTATTTATTTATTTATTTTTCAATTTATTTATTTTCAGAAAAACATTATTCATTATTTTTTCATCACACCCATTGCTCCATGAAAGCCGTGCCCTCTATAATACCCACCACCTGGTACTCCAACCTCCCACCCCCCCGCCACTTAGGAGATTCAGACTTTCACAAAATTATGAAGAGGATAAAGTTTACTTACATGTTCCCAGTAGCCCTTCTTTCCTTCACTCATATTTTCTGGTTTCTTCCTTAAAATCATTTTCCCCTTTTTCTTTTGTAAACTCTTCCACTTCAGGTCATATTAAGTCTCACCTTGATTTCTTACCCCATTAACTCTAATTCACTGTCCCTGACTTCAGGTCTATGCTTCTATTCATTCTTTCTTTCATCTAGAGAAATATATCCAAAACAAAAGGTTCACTGTGTCTTTCTATACCTTAATCTTTAATGGTATCCCATTGCACTTATTACAATGTCTTATATTTAAAATAATAATACTTAGTATTACTCTCAAATGCAATACTCGTATAATACCTTGATATTAATATAAAATATTTAAACTTCATTTGTAAGAGGTTTAAAAAAAGAGAGGAGAAGGGACTTGAGGGAAATTGGAAGGGGAGGTAAACCATGAGAAACTATGGACTCTGAAAAACAATCTGAGGATTTTGAAGGGGCGGGGGGTGGGAGGTTGGGGGAGCCAGGTGGTGGGTATTAGGGAGGGCATGGATTGCATGGAGCACTGGGAGTGGTGCAAAAACAATGAATACTGTTACTCTGAAAAGAAATAAAAAATTTAAAAAAAAAGAAAGAAAGAAAAGAAGGAAGCAAGGGAGGGAGGGAGGAAGGAAGGAAGGAGACAAGAAATTATTAGAATGAAGTATTCAAGGGCGCCTAAGTGGCTTATATGGTTAAGTGTCTACCTTTGGCTCAGGTCATGATCCCAGGGTCCTGGGATCAAGTCCCCAGTCCAGCTCCCTGCTTGGTGGGGAGTCTCTTCTCTCCCCCTGCTGGTGTTCTGTCTTTCTCTCTCTCTGTGTCAAATGAATGAATAAAGTCTTTCAAAAAAGGGAAAAAAAATAAAATAAAGACCTATGAATTAATAACATTTAATGAATGAAATTTAAATATCTAATCTTGAAATTATATATTACATAAGCTGATAGCTACAGCAAAGTATCTATCTTTTTTCATAAAACAAAAAACAGAAGTCTTGTCTCTAAAATACTCCCTCTATTAACTCTGTCCTCAGTATAATACATTATTTGGGGTCCCTCCATGTTACTAGAATTGATACTTATGATATCACAAGAATATGATAATTAACTCAAGATATTTTTAGGGAAAGTAAAGATTAAAGAGAGTTTTTTAGAAAATTAATCAATTCCATATTTGGAATCCCTATTCCATAATATTCATGTAGTACTTTCATCCTACTTAGAATGAGGAAATAAACTGTGAAATATCACAAATAATAATTCTACCACTTCTTCCCCTCTGTCTTTTCTCCTTCATGTCTGGGAAGTAGGAGCTCTATGAATGAAACACAGCAGAAAATATCTAGGAATTACATATTATTATAAAGCATACATGAAAATGTAATTTATTTTTCATATAAAGTGAGTATAAAGATTTCACTACTTCAAATATTTAGGCATACTCACAAGATTCCACAGGGCATACTCATGTAAGGGTTTTATTTAAAGGCAAAGAAACAGTGAAGCAAGAGAAACAGAGTGCAGGCAACTAGTTGGTGTCAGAGAGGGATCAGGGCACAAGCTCCTCAGGTCCTTATTCACACATGGCCTCACTTACTTCCAAATTGAACCACTAAGATCTCTGTGAGGAATCTTTCTTCAGTAGAGGTCAAGAGAGAGTTTCCCAGCAAGTGTGTTTCCGGTCCTAGGGATCACCAGGAGAGCTTAGTAATCTAAAGTATACATCATAAATTCCATTGCTCTTATCTTGGCCAGTCAAAGGAGGTTGCAAGAGGTAAGAACAGAGTTTTGTCAGTTTGGCTGTATATAACCTCTATCCTCCACTGTCATATAAAATTCATATAAACCTTTTATTATTTTATTTCATTATTTGGTTATTAAGATCTGAGTCAGCTTCCCTATGTTAATAATGAATGGTTTATTAAAAGCAAGGTTTCCTAATGCCGTTAGAGACTTAGTTTTGTAAAAAAAGATTTTGCAATGGTGTTTGTTTTGTTTTGTTTTGTTTTTTTATCTCCTGACAAAAATAAGAGTGGTTCCATTTTAACTGATTAGCATGAATATAACGGTTTATGACTTGGCTTCTGCTTATCTTTACTTTTTGTCTAACAAACCCTCCTCTCTTTTCTCCAAACTTTCAGTGTCTAATCCATCATATGCAAACTCCATCAATTCCTTTACTGATATATCCTATATCTGCAGCACTTGACTTTCACTTAGGAAGGCAACTACTCCTGTTTGCCCAGGACTTGCCCAGGTTAGCTTTGAAAAATTCCATGGTTTGGGAAACCCATCTATTCTGGAATGCTCCACTCTATCATTGTTCCTTTCACTGAATATTTCTTATACCTTCAATTCTTGAGCAAAACCTAGATTACTCCTCAAGCACTAAGAAGGGGTAATTCTAACATAAACTAACTACCTAGGTAGGAATAATGTCTTCCTTTCTCACAGAAGAGAGATCCAGCTCATTACATGTTTTTCCTCATGCCAATAACCTTGCTCCTTTGTGGTTCATGCTATTAGTTTGTACCAACCCCCTACATTCATCATCCCAGACATTCCCAAATATTTTATCTATTTGCACATTATAAAATGAACATAAGCCTTAATTTGCATAGGAAAAACTATTGTTTATATCAGTTAACTTCAAATATAATTATTTTCTTTCTTAAAAGGATAGAGTAATTTGGGACACCTGGGGGGCTCAGTGGATTAAACCTCTGCATTCAGTTCAGGTCATGATCTCAGGGTTCTAGGATCGAGCCCCGCATTGGGCTCTCTGCTCAGCAGGGAGTGTGCTCCCCAACCCGCCTGCCTCTCTGCCTACTCTCTGTCAAATAAATAAATAAAACCTTAAAAAAAAATAAAGTATAGAGTAATTTTATTGAAGACTTTGGCATCCATCTCAGGTTTTATTTCTTTTTTTTTTTTTAAGATTTTATTTATTTATTTGACAGAGAGACAGATCACAAGTGGGCAGAGAGTGGAGGGAAGCAGGCTCCCTGCTGAGCAGAGAGCCTGATTCTGGGCTCAATTCCAGGACCCTGATCTCATGACTTGAGCTGAAGACAGAGGCTTAACCCCTAAGCCACCCAGGCACCCCAGGTTTTATTTCTTTTTACTCTTTTTGCCCAGTTCCTGTATTTATCTTGAATTTTGTTATTTTGCATTCAGACTACCCATTAACCACCTCAGAATATCACTTTTCTTCTTATTTTAATGGATGTGTGCCTTTACTTTGCTTTAGTCACTCTCTTCCATCGTCATATAGAAAATTACTTATGTCTCACTATGTGACCACAGTTTCATATCCTTTTAAAGCATTTACTCAGCATAACCTAATTGTTGTTTAAACCCAACAGCTTTGATCTTTAAAAAAAAAAAAATCACTCATTATCCCTCTCATTTCTTTATTTCCTTTTCAAGTTGGTTTATAAAATAGTTCTTAATTTCACTGTCCTCCTGCCAGTATCTTAAGTATATTCATATGCATGTATAATGTGCCTGGAACATACCAGTCATTCAATAAATATTTCTAAATATTTAGACCCTTTCTAATTAAATGTTATTCTCTTCATTGCACTTAAAGATGGGTGTTATTTCTATGTCTACAAAGCTAACTGAATTTATTGGATTTACAGGTAATCAAACTCTTCACAAAAAAGAATCTTCCTTAGTAGTTCTTCAGAATTTGACTGATTTACAGAGCACTCTTTTTTCTGTGTAAAAAAGAATATGACAAAAAGTTTTTCTATCAAACATGTAATAATATGATTGTTTAGTAATTGTTATATGTTTTCCTTTGATTATTATTCCAGTGTTACCGTGTATTACCTGATTATGTATATTCATGAATTATACAAAAGCATTTGTGATAATTTCTAAAGATGTACAGATGAAAACTGTGCTTCCAAATTTTGTTTTATGAATACATGATTGACTATGTATAGTGTGTATGCATTTTGTAATTTACCACAGTCTCAACATGTAAAGAAGAACAAGTAAATAATGTAAGTCATAACATTATATTTTTTCTTTAGGTGCCAGTAAGACACCAAGGTCTCAGTGGGGTGGGGACTTCCAAAGGAGCTTCATTTAATTCATTGCCATTCAGATAGAATCTGAATCATTGCAAAGGTAATCAATATGCTCATATGTCATTAATATTTTGAAATTAGCCCCTATCAAAATATTTTATAAAGTAAAATTCTCACTTTTATGGAGAAGAATAGAATTCATTTCTTATAACCAATTAAGAAATTATTCCTAGAGAGGTCACATGATTTTTTAAAACATCTGTAAATAAATACGCATCCAGAAATAGATACCCAATCAAAGCATCTATCAAAATACTCTTTTTTTTCTAATTTTTCCATCATATTTAAGAAAATGTGGTATATACATACAATAAAATAATCAATCTTTAACAAGAAGGAAATCCTACCCTTTGCAACAACATAGATGAACCTGAAATACATTATACTAAGTGTAATAAGTCAGATGCAGAATGACAAATGGTACAGGATACTGCTTATCAGAGGAATTTATAAAAGCAGAGAATAGAATGGGGGGTTATGGAGGGAGGCGAGTGAGAAATGGAGAAGTATTAGTCAGTGGGTACAAAGTTACAGTGATGCAAGGTGATTAAGTCCTAGAGGTCTACTATACAGCCTAAAACCTGTAGTTAAACAATACTGTGTTGTATATTTAAAATTTTTCTAAAAGGGCAGATCATATATTAAATGTTTTTAAGACATAAAAATAATAATTGAAAAAGTGGAAGGAAATTTTCAAAGGTGATGAATTTGTTTATGGCACAGATTGTAGTGATGGTTTCATGGGTGTATACTTATCTCCAAACTCACTAGGTTTTGTACATTAAATATGTACAGCTTTTTACCTGTCAATTTTACTCCATAAACTGTTTTTTCCATAAACTGTTTTTAAAAATGTAAAATATGTTTTGTTTCAAACTGAAGGGTTTTAATTATTGAGAAATGATGCATCCAAGACAGGTGTTTATATTTTAAAAAGAAGAAGAAGGAGAAGAAGAGGAAGAGGAAGAAAAAGAGAAAAAGGAAGAAAAAGACAACAAGAAGGAGAAAGATGAAGAAAACAAGAAAGAAGAGGGATATTTGGTTTTCACTTAATGATATATCAGAGGTTGTTTAATTTTAGAACAAATTGAGTTTGCCAGAGAAAAATATATTGCTCCATGTGACAAACTAAAGTTTAACTCTGATGATCCCACAAATAATTTTGAAGTAATCTTGTCAAAATATTGCATTAATTTGAAAGTATAATGTATTTTGGATGCTAGAGACAACTTAGAAAGCAGAGCAATGTGTTGCTAGTTAATAAGATATGGATTCTATTTTTTATTGAAAGGGTATTTGGTTTGAATATCATTTTTAGAATCTCTATTGAGGAATACAATAAAATTCTACTATAAACCATTATATCAAGGATATAACTAAAAGGTACTGCACTTAGATTTTCCCCTCCAAAATCTTTTATAAGTGGTTCAACTTGGGATAAAAACTTAAAAGATTTTATTTATTTATTTGAGACAGAGAGAGAGAATGTACAAGCAGGGAGAGCAGTAGACAGAGGGAGAGGGAAAAGTAGGCTCCCTGCATAGCAGGGAACCCAATGTGGGGCTCTATCCCAAGACCCTGGTATCATGACCTGAGCCAAAGGCAGGCCCTTAATTGACTGACTCACCCACTTGCCCCAGGGGGGGGGGAATACTGTAGAGCCAAACTGAAGCATATAAAATATATAGAAATGTCCCTTATTGTGAATATTTTTATAATATTGTTTACACATTTAATTTTTTAAAGACTTTATTAATTTTAATGTATAGACCTATTTCTACTAAATTTATAATACTGAATTAAATTGGGAGAAATAATTATTAAGAATTTTATAGCTAGTAGTTAATATCTATTTTCTGCAGATAACAAGGTAATCTAACTGATTTTATTTATAATTATGTTAATATATATTTTGTTGAATTTGTATAACTATGCACACACAGACACATATATAGGTCATGAATTTAATGATTTATGGTTAGCAGAAAGTGAACATAACTATTTTACCAACAATAACCTCAAGATAAATTCTTTCCAACAATCCTGAAGCCCTATGCATGTCCCCTTCCCAGTTTCTACCAACCTATTTCCCCTAAATAAAACTACTGTTTTACCTCTTTTGCCATATACCTATTTGATATAAATGTAACATACAGTATATATACTTTTATGGCTGGCTACTTTTATGTCGTGTTATGTGAGTTAAACACATGTTCTTCAGGAGTCTGATCATTTTGATTGCTGTACATTACTCTTTTATTAAAATATACCTAGGTTTATTAATCAAAGTTACTATTGCTGGAAATAAAGTTTTCTCCACTTTGGGGCTATGATGATTATAGTTGCCATAAATATCTTAGTGT